>NC_068438.1:22186213-22326213 GCF_023373465.1 Oncorhynchus keta
TTAAAGTCCATTTAGAAGTGGAATCAGTCATTATTATGGTATTATTAACCACCTTGATGCACATGGCGGCTCAAAGAGCTGTCAGAAATGCTTTAACCCTGCTAGGTCTCCTGGGTGTAGGTAGGTAATATACCTCCTTATGGCTCCCTGCTAGGTCTCCTGGGTGTAGGTAGGTAATATACCTCCTTATAGCTCCCTGCTAGGTCTCCTGGGTGTAGGTAGGTAATATACCTCCTTATAGCTCCCTGCTAGGTCTCCTGGGTGTAGGTAGGTAATATACCTCCTTATAGCTCCCTGCTAGGTCTCCTGGGTGTAGGTAGGTAATATACCTCCTTATAGCTCCCTGCTAGGTCTCCTGGGTGTAGGTAGGTAATATACCTCCCTATGGCACCCTGCTAGGTCTCCTGGGTGTAGGTAGGTAATATACCTCCCTATGGCACCCTGCTAGGTCTCCTGGGTGTAGGTAGGTAATATACCTCCCTATGGCTCCCTGCTAGGTCTCCTGGGTGTAGGTAGGTAATATACCTCCTTATGGCTCCCTGCTAGGTCTCCTGGGTGTAGGTAGGTAATATACCTCCCTATGGCTCCCTGCTAGGTCTCCTGGGTTTAGGTAGGTAATATACCTCCCTATGGCTCCCTGCTAGGTCTCCTGGGTGTAGGTAGGTAATATACCTCCCTATGGCTCCCTGCTAGGTCTCCTGGGTGTAGGTAGGTAATATACCTCCTTATGGCTCCCTGCTAGGTCTCCTGGGTGTAGGTAGGTAATATACCTCCCTATGGCACCCTGCTAGGTCTCCTGGGTGTAGGTAGGTAATATACCTCCCTATGGCTCCCTGCTAGGTCTCCTGGGTGTAGGTAGGTAATATACCTCCTTATGGCTCCCTGCTAGGTCTCCTGGGTGTAGGTAGGTAATATACCTCCCTATGGCTCCCTGCTAGGTCTCCTGGGTTTAGGTAGGTAATATACCTCCCTATGGCTCCCTGCTAGGTCTCCTGGGTGTAGGTAGGTAATATACCTCCCTATGGCTCCCTGCTAGGTCTCCTGGGTGTAGGTAGGTAATATACCTCCTTATGGCTCCCTGCTAGGTCTCCTGGGTGTAGGTAGGTAATATACCTCCCTATGGCTCCCTGCTAGGTCTCCTGGGTGTAGGTAGGTAATATACCTCCCTATGGCTCCCTGCTAGGTCTCCTGGGTGTAGGTAGGTAATATACCTCCCTATGGCTCCCTGCTAGGTCTCCTGGGTGTAGGTAGGTAATATACCTCCCTATGGCTCCCTGCTAGGTCTCCTGGGTGTAGGTAGGTAATATACCTCCTTATGGCTCCCTGCTAGGTCTCCTGGGTGTAGGTAGGTAATATACCTCCCTATGGCACCCTGCTAGGTCTCCTGGGTGTAGGTAGGTAATATACCTCCCTATGGCTTCCTGCTAGGTCTCCTGGGTGTAGGTAGGTAATATACCTCCCTATAGCTCCCTGCTAGGTCTCCTGGGTGTAGGTAGGTAATATACCTCCTTATATCTCCCTGCTAGGTCTCCTGGGTTTAGGTAGGTAATATACCTCCCTATGGCTCCCTGCTAGGTCTCCTGGGTGTAGGTAGCTAATATACCTCCTTATGGCTCCCTGCTAGGTCTCCTGGGTGTAGGTAGGTAATATACCTCCTTATGGCTCCCTGCTAGGTCTCCTGGGTGTAGGTAGGTAATATACCTCCTTATATCTCCCTGCTAGGTCTCCTGGGTTTAGGTAGGTAATATACCTCCCTATGGCTCCCTGCTAGGTCTCCTGGGTGTAGGTAGCTAATATACCTCCCTATGGCACCCTGCTAGGTCTCCTGGGTGTAGGTAGGTAATATACCTCCTTATGGCTCCCTGCTAGGTCTCCTGGGTGTAGGTAGGTAATATACCTCCCTATGGCACCCTGCTAGGTCTCCTGGGTGTAGGTAGGTAATATACCTCCCTATGGCTTCCTGCTAGGTCTCCTGGGTGTAGGTAGGTAATATACCTCCGTATAGCTCCCTGCTAGGTCTCCTGGGTGTAGGTAGGTAATATACCTCCTTATATCTCCCTGCTAGGTCTCCTGGGTTTAGGTAGGTAATATACCTCCCTATGGCTCCCTGCTAGGTCTCCTGGGTGTAGGTAGCTAATATACCTCCCTATGGCTCCCTGCTAGGTCTCCTGGGTGTAGGTAGATAATATACCTCCGTATAGCTCCCTGCTAGGTCTCCTGGGTGTAGGTAGGTAATATACCTCCTTATAGCTCCCTGCTAGGTCTCCTGGGTGTAGGTAGCTAATATATCTCCCTATGGCTCCCTGCTAGGTCTCCTGGGGGTAGGTAGGTAATATACCTCCTTATAGCTCCCTGCTAGGTCTCCTGGGTATAGGTAGCTAATATACCTCCCTATGGCTCCCTGCTAGGTCTCCTGGGGGTAGGTAGGTAATATACCCCCTATGGCTCCCTGCTAGGTCTCCTGGGTGTAGGTAGGTAATATACCTCCTTATATCTCCCTGCTAGGTCTCCTGGGTGTAGGTAGGTAATATACCTCCTTATAGCTCCCTGCTAGGTCTCCTGGGTGTAGGTAGGTAATATACCTCCCTATGGCTCCCTGCTAGGTCTCCTGGGTGCTAGTAGGTAATATACCTCCTTATGGCTCCCTGCTAGGTCTCCTGGGTGTAGGTAGGTAATATACCTCCCTATGGCTCCCTGCTAGGTCTCCTGGGTGCTAGTAGGTAATATACCTCCTTATGGCTCCCTGCTAGGTCTCCTGGGTGTAGGTAGGTAATATACCTCCCTATGGCTCCCTGCTAGGTCTCCTGGGTGTAGGTAGGTAATATACCTCCCTATGGCTCCCTGCTAGGTCTCCTGGGTGCTAGTAGGTAATATACCTCCTTATGGCTCCCTGCTAGGTCTCCTGGGTGTAGGTAGGTAATATACCTCCCTATGGCTCCCTGCTAGGTCTCCTGGGTGTAGGTAGGTAATATACCTCCCTATGGCTCCCTGCTAGGTCTCCTGGGTGTAGGTAGGTAATATACCTCCCTATGGCTCCCTGCTAGGTCTCCTGGGTGTAGGTAGGTAATATACCTCCCTATGGCTCCCTGCTAGGTCTCCTGGGTGTAGGTAGGTAATACACCTCCCTATGGCTCCCTGCTAGATTGAAGCTGTGGTCACATCTGCCAGAGGTTGATATAGTTATGTATGGGAAGAAAGGACTGTCTGAGATTTAAAAAAAGGAAAAGGCTTGATTAAACTGTTGCAGAGGTAAATTGGCCGTGGGTGATTGTGGTTGGACACACATACAGCTGTTCACGGCGTGTTTATGTTATAACAAATCAGGCATTTTGGTTTCAGACAACAGTTTTGAGTTGTGACTCATACATCAGTGTGGAACAAGTCATTTGACTGTTGAAACTGAGATTGGCATATGAGTCTTTGGAAATATTGTACATACACTGTAGTATACACTATATAATCTATAGATTCCTAGAAGCAATCCCCGTTCCATTGTAGTGTATTACAGCACTTTATCTGGGACATGCTTTTTTTATCTGTGTATTAGACTATTATAACTGATGGAGATTTCAGATATGGTGTATTACAATAAACCCACTAGAGACATTTCAAACTCCTATCTGAGCTGGTTGACATGCATGTTCTGTCCCAACTCTCTCTCTAACTCATGTGGGAGAAGCTGATATTTCCCCATACAGCACGCAGGAATAACTCATGTGGGAGAAGCTGATATTTCCCTGTGCAGCACGCAGGAATAACTCATGTGGGAGAAGCTGATATTTCCCTGTGCAGCACGCAGGAATAACTCATGTGGGAGAAGCTGATATTTCCCTGTGCAGCACGCAGGAATAACTCATGTGGGAGAAGCTGATATTTCCCTGTGCAGCACGCAGGAATAACTCATGTGGGAGAAGCTGATATTTCCCTGTGCAGCACGCAGGAATAACTCATGTGGGAGAAGCTGATATTTCCCTGTGCAGCACGCAGGAATAACTCATGCGGGAGAAGCTGATATTTCCCTGTGCAGCACGCAGGAATAACTCCTCACCACCTGACATTTCCATAATTAAGAGAAGACTTTGAGAGCGGTGTGACCCAGTAAACAACGTGTCAGCACTAATCAGGTAATGAATAGGTGTACTGCTGAGGCTGCTGCTTGGTATGCTGCTGTCAGTGGGAGAAGGGAGCACCGAGGCAGCAAGGAGGAGCACCGAGGACAGAGGTGGAAACTGGAAGTGAAGACAAACACAGGCAGTGACAGAGGGATTAGCAGAAGGAAGGATGAAATGGGGGGGTTACTGTCATTTCCCCCGAGAGGACAGTTTGGACCATGATTAAGACTGAGCTTCAATGGCAGCCATCTAGAAACATCCCCAGCACTCACACTCAGTAGGGACATCGCGCTCTCACACGCACACACACACACACACACACACACACACACACACACACACACACACACACACACACACACACACACACACACACACACACACACACACACAGACACAGACACACACGTGCACACACACGCACACGCACAAACACACAGACACACACGTGCACACACATGCACAAACACACACACACACACACACACACACACACACACACACACACACACACACACACACACACACACACACACACACACACACACACACACACACACACACACACACACACACACACACACACACACACACACACACACACACACGTGCATATACATACACACACATCATCTCAGTGGAGTGCATGTTGCTGCAGTATGAAAAACAAGATATGCAGTGGAAGCTAGAGGGAGCCTTGGAATGAATAATGAATACAATCATATTTCCCTCCATTTTGCTGCACTAGCTCAGCCCAAAACACAGACACGACCCGTTCTATAGGTCTCAGCCTGCCTCCCCATCCACCTGTCTGCCCGTCTGCTCGCCCCCTCAAATCCATCCCCCTTCATTTCTGGCCAGCAGGGTAATGAGAAGAGGAACAGAGAGGGAGAGAATAGATGGAGAGTGTAAATGAAAACTGCTGTCTGTTTAACATCTCTTTCCAGGACATATATTGGATTTCTCCTTTTTTTGTTGTGAATGCTGGAATCATTTTCTTAACCTCTGGCACATGTGTAATGTCAGATCTAATAACTTCCCACATCAGAATACACTGAAATGCAAAGAAATGGATGTGAAATGTAGTAAATCAGTCTTTACCCTCCTTTCTCTTTTTAACCCTCCCAATACAGATAGATTTTATCAATGGTTAAGTCTCTCCCCCATACAGTCTACTGTACTGAGCACATAATCATAGGAATCTAAGGTCAGATAAAACATGTTTAAATCCCCTTGATACCCAACCCCTCCTGTCTGTTGCCATACAGTATTAATTCCCCCTTCATCTGAAAGCTTCTTATCCCTCAGAGAGATTCAGTGTAGACAGACAGGCAGGGGTCATAGGAGGGTCAAGAGGAGAAACTGAGCCTAGGGCCCCAACTCCTGGTGTGATGCAGAGCTTTGGAGGGGGACTTCAACAGCATGGGTCTCAGAGCCAATCCCCTCTATTCCCCTCTCCCTCTCAGGTTCCAGTACAGCACATCATTAAAGCAGTGACAGGAGGAGAGGAGAACACACTCTGTACTTAAAGAACATGCAAATGTAGAGGTGACTCCTCTGAGAGCTAAATCTTCATGCTTAAATGACATCTAAAACCCACAATGTAGATTCTGGATAGATGATGCTCTGTAGTACTCTCTGCTGGGCTGGGTGAGACAGAACACTGAGCTCTGTGGATGGAGACAGTAGATAGGGGCCTTCAGTACAGGTTCAAGGGCTTGAGCTGGGCCTCCCCTCTCCGTGTTATGCTGCGTTGCACTGCCTGATCCACCACAACAGTTGAAGTCCATTAGCTGTAGCATTGCTGGTGGCCTGGCAAACACAAGGCGACAGAGGTTTAAGGCGCCATGGTACATACTGTATACTCCCTGAAACTCTCACCTGAGATAGGCGTCATCCCTGATCCTTGCATCAGTGCTATTTCAGCTGTGTCTCCGGTTTTAAGCGTTTCAACAGCGAGGTAGGGACTGAGAAACTGAGTGAAATGGTGTTTTCCTATATATGAAGGGAATGTGCTGACATGATACATAGTCACTCGTCGGATTATGGACGGCTTCAAATCATTTCTGAGATAGTCTCCCCACATCCCTATACTGTATCAGATGCTGACAATCTTCCTCTGGAGTCAGAAGCCTATGCATTGAATAAGAGCTTGGAGCGGGAGATAGAGCCTGGCTTTTTAAATGCCTGCACCGTATCTGTGCTGTATCTGTATCCAGCTCGGTAGGACAACCTCCTCGCTGTGCTGTGGCGGCAGGCTGGATAATACAACAACCTATTGTTAAAAATCCACCGGCCAGATGTAACGAACGACAGATTTAGTTCCTACAATGCGCTGTGATAATAAGCAGCGATGGATGTCACATCCAGACACAGAAAGCTTCATTCCGACCTTAAGAAAATATGAAATGCTGCATTAATGTGTTTGTCTTATTTTTTTTTACTCAGTGTTTGGTCCTTCAGGTAGCCTAGTGGTTAGAGTGTTGGGCTAGTAACCGGAAGGTGCTGGATCGAATCCCTGAACTGATAAGGTCAAAATGTGTTGTTCTGTTCCTGAGTAAGGCAGTTAACCCATTGTTCCCTGGGTGCTGAAGATGTGACTGTCAATTAAGGCAGCCCCCTTCACCTCTCTGGTTCAGAGGGGCTGGGTTAAATGCGGGAGACACATTTCAGTTGAAGGTGTTCAGTTAGTTGTACAACTGACTAGGTATCCCCCTTTCCCTTAGTGTTTTAATGAAATCAATAAGGGGTCAGCTCGGCATCTTAATGAGGGGTAAGCAAATATCACCAGTGCCTTGGCAAGCGGTTCTTAAAAGCCCACCGAGCTGGGTAATGAGAAAGGTCACTTGTAACCTGCTTTTTCTAAACTGATGGCTAATGGACAGGGAGTGGGTAAACTGTGTGCGGGAGAGACGTGGAGAGAGAGAGAGAGCGAGAGAGAGAGAGCGAGAGAGAGAGGCACAGGGATGGAAAGAAGAAGAGCGATAACAAGTACAGAGACAGAGAGGGCATCAATAACACCCTTGACTCAGTTTCAAGGTGTAGATTAGTGCTCTCTCCATGCCGTCATTCAGTTTCAAGGTGTAGATTAGTGCTCTCTCCATGCCGTCATTCAGTTTCAAGGTGTAGATTAGTGCTCTCTCCATGCCGTCATTCAGTTTCAAGGTGTAGATTAGTGCTCTCTCCATGCCGTCATTCAGTTTCAAGGTGTAGATTAGTGCTCTCTCCATGCCGTCATTCAGTTTCAAGGTGTAGATTAGTGCTCTCTCCATGCCGTCATTCAGTTTCAAGGTGTAGATTAGTGCTCTCTCCATGCCGTCATTCAGTTTCAAGGTGTAGATTAGTACTCTCTCCATGCCGTCATTCAGTTTCAAGGTGTAGATTAGTACTCTCTCCATGCCGTCATTCAGTTTCAAGGTGTAGATTAGTGCTCTCTCCATGCCGTCATTCAGTTTCAAGGTGTAGATTAGTACTCTCTCCATGCCGTCATTCAGTTTCAAGCTGTAGATTAGTGCTCTCTCCATGCCGTCATTCAGTTTCAAGGTGTAGATTAGTACTCTCTCCATGCCGTCATTCAGTTTCAAGGTGTAGATTAGTACTCTCTCCATGCCGTCATTCAGTTTCAAGGTGTAGATTAGTACTCTCTCCATGCCGTCATTCAGTTTCAAGGTGTAGATTAGTACTCTCTCCATGCCGTCATTCAGTTTCAAGGTGTAGATTAGTACTCTCTCCATGCCGTCATTCAGTTTCAAGGTGTAGATTAGTGCTCTCTCCATGCCGTCATTCAGTTTCAAGGTGTAGATTAGTACTCTCTCCATGCCGTCATTCAGTTTCAAGGTGTAGATTAGTACTCTCTCCATGCCGTCATTCAGTTTCAAGGTGTAGATTAGTACTCTCTCCATGCCGTCATTCAGTTTCAAGGTATAGATTAGTACTCTCTCCAGGCCGTCATTCAGTTTCAAGGTGTAGATTAGTACTCTCTCCATGCCGTCATTCAGTTTCAAGGTGTAGATTAGTACTCTCTCCATGCCGTCATTCAGTTTCAAGGTGTAGATTAGTACTCTCTCCATGCCGTCATTCAGTTTCAAGGTATAGATTAGTGCTCTCTCCATGCCGTCATTCAGTTTCAAGGTGTAGATTAGTGCTCTCTCCATGCCGTCATTCAGTTTCAAGGTGTAGATTAGTGCTCTCTCCATGCCGTCATTCAGTTTCAAGGTGTAGATTAGTGCTCTCTCCATGCCGTCATTCAGTTTCAAGGTGTAGATTAGTGCTCTCTCCATGCCGTCATTCAGTTTCAAGGTGTAGATTAGTGCTCTCTCCATGCCGTCATTCAGTTTCAAGGTGTAGATTAGTGCTCTCTCCATGCCGTCATTCAGTTTCAAGGTGTAGATTAGTGCTCTCTCCATGCCGTCATTCAGTTTCAAGGT
Source organism: Oncorhynchus keta (assembly GCF_023373465.1). Classification (NCBI taxonomy): domain Eukaryota; kingdom Metazoa; phylum Chordata; class Actinopteri; order Salmoniformes; family Salmonidae; genus Oncorhynchus; species Oncorhynchus keta. The sequence goes on from NC_068438.1 coordinate 22,194,753, forward strand.
GTAGATTAGTGCTCTCTCCATGCCGTCATTCAGTTTCAAGGTGTAGATTAGTACTCTCTCCATGCCGTCATTCAGTTTCAAGGTGTAGATTAGTACTCTCTCCATGCCGTCATTCAGTTTCAAGGTGTAGATTAGTGCTCTCTCCATGCCGTCATTCAGTTTCAAGGTGTAGATTAGTACTCTCTCCATGCCGTCATTCAGTTTCAAGCTGTAGATTAGTGCTCTCTCCATGCCGTCATTCAGTTTCAAGGTGTAGATTAGTACTCTCTCCATGCCGTCATTCAGTTTCAAGGTGTAGATTAGTACTCTCTCCATGCCGTCATTCAGTTTCAAGGTGTAGATTAGTACTCTCTCCATGCCGTCATTCAGTTTCAAGGTGTAGATTACTCTCTCCATGCCGTCATTCAGTTTCAAGGTGTAGATTAGTACTCTCTCCATGCCGTCATTCAGTTTCAAGGTGTAGATTAGTACTCTCTCCATGCCGTCATTCAGTTTCAAGGTGTAGATTAGTACTCTCTCCCTGCCGTCATTCAGTTTCAAGGTGTAGATTAGTGCTCTCTCCATGCCGTCATTCAGTTTCAAGGTGTAGATTAGTACTCTCTCCATGCCGTCATTCAGTTTCAAGGTGTAGATTAGTACTCTCTCCATGCCGTCATTCAGTTTCAAGGTATAGATTAGTACTCTCTCCAGGCCGTCATTCAGTTTCAAGGTGTAGATTAGTACTCTCTCCATGCCGTCATTCAGTTTCAAGGTGTAGATTAGTACTCTCTCCATGCCGTCATTCAGTTTCAAGGTATAGATTAGTACTCTCTCCATGCCGTCATTCAGTTTCAAGGTGTAGATTAGTGCTCTCTCCATGCCGTCATTCAGTTTCAAGGTATAGATTAGTACTCTCTCCAGGCCGTCATTCAGTTTCAAGGTGTAGATTAGTACTCTCTCCATGCCGTCATTCAGTTTCAAGGTGTAGATTAGTACTCTCTCCATGCCGTCATTCAGTTTCAAGGTATAGATTAGTGCTCTCTCCATGCCGTCATTCAGTTTCAAGGTGTAGATTAGTACTCTCTCCATGCCGTCATTCAGTTTCAAGCTGTAGATTAGTGCTCTCTCCATGCCGTCATTCAGTTTCAAGGTGTAGATTAGTACTCTCTCCATGCTGTCATTCAGTTTCAAGGTGTAGATTAGTACTCTCTCCATGCCGTCATTCAGTTTCAAGGTGTAGATTAGTGCTCTCTCCATGCCGTCATTCAGTTTCAAGGTGTAGATTAGTACTCTCCATGCCGTCATTCAGTTTCAAGGTGTAGATTAGTACTCTCTCCATGCCGTCATTCAGTTTCAAGGTGTAGATTAGTACTCTCTCCATGCCGTCATTCAGTTTCAAGGTATAGATTAGTGCTCTCTCCATGCCGTCATTCAGTTTCAAGGTGTAGATTAGTACTCTCTCCATGCTGTCATTCAGTTTCAAGGTGTAGATTAGTACTCTCTCCATGCCGTCATTCAGTTTCAAGGTGTAGATTAGTGCTCTCTCCATGCCGTCATTCAGTTTCAAGGTGTAGATTAGTACTCTCCATGCCGTCATTCAGTTTCAAGGTGTAGATTAGTACTCTCTCCATGCCGTCATTCAGTTTCAAGGTGTAGATTAGTACTCTCTCCATGCCGTCATTCAGTTTCAAGGTATAGATTAGTACTCTCTCCAGGCCGTCATTCAGTTTCAAGGTGTAGATTAGTACTCTCTCCATGCCGTCATTCAGTTTCAAGGTGTAGATTAGTACTCTCTCCATGCCGTCATTCAGTTTCAAGGTGTAGATTAGTACTCTCTCCATGCCGTCATTCAGTTTCAAGGTGTAGATTAGTACTCTCTCCATGCCGTCATTCAGTTTCAAGGTGTAGATTAGTACTCTCTCCATGCCGTCATTCAGTTTCAAGGTGTAGATTAGTACTCTCTCCAGGCCGACATTCAGTTTCAAGGTGTAGATTAGTACTCTCTCCATGCCGTCATTCAGTTTCAAGGTGTAGATTAGTACTCTCTCCATGCCGTCATTCAGTTTCAAGGTGTAGATTAGTACTCTCTCCATGCCGTCATTCAGTTTCAAGGTGTAGATTAGTACTCTCTCCATGCCGTCATTCAGTTTCAAGGTGTAGATTAGTACTCTCTCCAGGCCGGCATTCAGTTTCAAGGTGTAGATTAGTACTCTCTCCATGCCGTCATTCAGTTTCAAGGTGTAGATTAGTACTCTCTCCATGCCGTCATTCAGTTTCAAGGTGTAGATTAGTACTCTCTCCATGCTGTCATTCAGTTTCAAGGTGTAGATTAGTACTCTCTCCATGCCGTCATTCAGTTTCAAGGTGTAGATTAGTACTCTCTCCATGCCGTCATTCAGTTTCAAGGTGTAGATTAGTACTCTCTCCATGCCGTCATTCAGTTTCAAGGTGTAGATTAGTACTCTCTCCAGGCCGTCATTCAGTTTCAAGGTGTAGATTAGTACTCTCTCCAGGCCGTCATTCAGTTTCAAGGTGTAGATTAGTACTCTCTCCATGCCGTCATTCAGTTTCAAGGTGTAGATTAGTACTCTCTCCATGCCGTCATTCAGTTTCAAGGTGTAGATTAGTACTCTCTCCATGCCGTCATTCAGTTTCAAGGTGTAGATTAGTACTCTCTCCAGGCCGTCATTCAGTTTCAAGGTGTAGATTAGTACTCTCTCCATGCTGTCATTCAGTTTCAAGGTGTAGATTAGTACTCTCTCCATGCCGTCATTCAGTTTCAAGGTGTAGATTAGTACTCTCTCCATGCCGTCAGTCTTGACATAATAATGGAGCAGAAAAATATCTGAGAATGGCTCCATTTTCTTATTCCACAGGTCTGCTAATGAAGATTTATGGCAGGCAGCGTTGAATTATGGATGATTTACATATCAAAACGGGCAGGACTGCCACACTAACACAGGAAGCAGGGGAAGAGAGAGAGATAGAGAAACGTAGGAAGGAGAGAGAGTTGAGGAGGGGGAAAGAGAGAGGATGGAAAAAGGGGTGTGATAGAGAGAGGGAGGAGGGGAGTGAGAGACAGAGGGAGAATGAGAAGGGGGAGAGAGAGAAGGAGAGACAGGAAGGAAAGAGAGAGAGGCAGAGAGCGAGAGAAGCAGAGAGAGAGAAAAGCAGAGAGAGAGAGAGAGAGAGAGAGAGAGAGAGAGAGAGAGAGAGAGAGAGAGAGAGAGAGAGAGAGAGAGAGAGAGAGAGAGAGAGAGAGAGAGAGAGAGAGAGAATTTTTTGCCCAGAGATCAGTCTGGGGGCTAGCCAGTACAAGGCAGCCATGATGGCTGATTAGCATGCACACATACACTACATGGCCAAAAGTATGTGAACACCTGCTCGTTGAACATCTCATTCCAAAATCATGGGCATTAATATGGAGTTGGTCCCCCCTGTGCTGCTATAACAGCCTCCACTCTTCTGGGAAGGCTTTCCACAAGATGTTGGAACTCTGCTGCGGGGACTTGCTTCCACTCAGCCACAAGAGCATTAGTGAGGTCGGGCACTGATGTTGGGCAATTAGGCCTGGCTCGCAGTCGGCGTTCCAATTCATCCCAAAGGTGTTCGATGGGGTTGAGGTCAGGGCTCTGTGCAGGCCATTCAAGTTCTTCCACACCGATCTCAACAAACCTTTTCTGTATGGACCGTGCTTTGTGCACGGGGGCATTGTCATACTGAAACAGGAAAGGGCCTTCCCAAAACTGTTGCTACAAAGTTGGAAACACAGAATCATCGAGATTGTCATTTTATATTTTAGCGTTAAGATTTCCCTTCACTGGAACTAAGTGGCGTAGCCCGAACTATGAAAAACAGCCCCAGACCATTTTCCCTCATCCACCAAACTTTACAGTTGGCACTATGCATTGGGGCAGGTAGTGTTCTCTTGGCATCCTCCAAACCCAGATTCGTCCGTCGGACTGCCAGATCGTGAAGCGTGATTCAATGCTTTACACCACTCCAGCCAACGCTTAGCATTGCGCATGGTGATCTTAGGCTTATGTGCGGCTGCTCGGCCATGAAAACCCATTTTCATGAAGCTCCCGACGAACGGTTCTTGTGCCAACGTTGCTTCCAGAGGCAGTTTAGAACCCGGTAGTGAGTGTTGCAACCGAGGACAGACACTTTTTACCACCTTGCGACTGAGCTGTTGTTGCTCCTAGACGTTTCCACTTCACAATACCAACACTTAGAGTTGACTGGGGCAGCTCTAGCAGGGCAGAAGTTTGACTTACTGACTTGTTGGAAAGGTAGCATCCTATGACGGTGCCAGGTTGAAAGTCACTGAGTAAGGCCATTCTACTGCCAATGTTTGTCTATGGAGATTGCATTTTACGTTTGGAGAAAATATCTTTTCTGTCAGTTTTATGGAGCATGAAGCACTCACACAAACAACACAAGAGGCAGTGGTGCCGGATTTCACTCTACACGACTAACATCTGTTATGTGTACCAGGCATGACACCTTGACACCTTCACCATTCCTCTGAGTGGACCCCAAGTTTCTGAGCTGTAGATCCGTAATGAAAGTTGATATACAGTATTTCTTGTGGCATAGACTGAAAGGCCAACAAAAAAGTGGATGGAAGTTGTTGAGCTTGAAGCCATGCAGTGACATTTAAAAACGTTCCTCATTCAGCAGACGCTCGTATCCAGAGTGACGTACTGTCGTGAGTACAGAAATCTTCATATATGTTTTCATACTTGTCGCCCATGGAAATCGAACCCACAACTCTGGCGTTGCGAATGCCATGCTCTACCAACTGAGCCACACTAAGTCAATGTGATGAAAAGTGTGTGAGTCAGAGTGCTCTCCTATACAGTCAACCTGTATGTTTGGCCATCCTGCAGGGCACAGGTTATCTTTAACCAGCAGCTCTGTCTCCTCACTCTGGCCCTTCAGGATGGCTTTGATATGGATATGTCTGAAACTGGCTCTCACCCCCATTCTATCATCACTACCCCCCTCCCTCACAGTAATTTAGTTTGCAGTCTCTGGTTGGTTTGTGAATTGATTACTTTGCTTTGGCTCTTTAAATTGGTGTCTGCAGAGCGGGGTCCACTCTCCTAAAAAACTCTCCCATCAAATCTAATGGCAATCTAATAGGAGGAGGGTAATGGAAATGGATGGTGACCCATGGATCAGGCTGCCGTGTGGCAGGTGATGATGGGGCATCTGCCGAGATGAGCCCCGGAGTCTGCCATACCCCACCAGCCCTTGTCTCTCCTCTCTAGGGCCTGAGAACAGGCTTAGACCCCACCCCCTACCTCCCTAGGGCCTGAGAACAGGCTTAGACCCCACCCCCTACCTCCCTAGGGCCTGAGAACAGGCTTAGACCCCACCCCCTACCTCCCTAGGGCATGAGAACAGGCTTAGACCCCACCCCCTACCTCCCTAGGGCCTGAGAACAGGCTTAGACCCCACCCCCTACCTCCCTAGGGCCTGAGAACAGGCTTAGACCCCACCCCCTACCTCCCTAGGGCATGAGAACAGGCTTAGACCCCACCCCCTACCTCCCTAGGGCATGAGAACAGGCTTAGACCCCACCCCCTACCTCCCTAGGGCATGAGAACAGGCTTAGACCCCACCCCTACCTCCCTAGGGCCTGAGAACAGGCTTAGACCCCACCCCCTACCTCCCTAGGGCCTGAGAACAGGCTTAGACCCCACCCCCTACCTCCCTAGGGCATGAGAACAGGCTTAGACCCCACCCCCTACCTCCCTAGGGCCAGAGAACAGGCTTAGACCCCACCCCCTACCTCCCTAGGGCCTGAGAACAGGCTTAGACCCCACCCCTCCCTAGGGCCTGAGAACAGGTTAAGATCCCGCCTCCTCCCTAGGGCATGAGAACAGGCTTAGACCCCACCCCCTACCTCCCTAGGGCCTGAGAACAGGCTTAGACCCCACCCCCTACCTCCCTAGGGCATGAGAACAGGCTTAGACCCCACCCCCTACCTCCCTAGGGCCCGAGAACAGGCTTAGACCCCACCCCCTACCTCCCTAGGGCCTGAGAACAGGCTTAGACCCCACCCCTCCCTAGGGCCTGAGAACAGGTTAAGATCCCTCCTCCTCCCTAGGGCATGAGAACAGGCTTAGACCCCACCTCCACCTCCCTAGGGCCTGAGAACAGGCTTAAATACCCCCTCCTCAATGGGGCCTGAGAACAGGTTAAGATCCCCCTCCTCCCTAGGGACTTAAAACAGGTTAAGATCCCCCCTCCTCCCTAGGGCCTGAGAACAGGTTAAGATCCCCCTCCTCCCTAGGGCCTGAGAACAGGATAAGAGCCCCCTCCTCCCTAGGGCCTGAGAACAGGTTAAGATCCCCCCTCCTCCCTAGGGCCTGAGAACAGGTTAAGATCCCCCTCCTCCCTAGGGCATGAGAACAGGTTAAGACCCCCCTCCTCCCTAGGGCATGAGAACAGGTTAAAATCCCCCCTCCTCCCTAGGGCCTGAGAACAGGTTAAGATCCCCCCTCCTCCCTAGAGCCTGAGAACAGGTTAAGATCCCCCTCCTTCCTAGAGCCTGAGAACAGGTTAAGATCCCCCTCCTCCCTAGGGCCTGAGAACAGGTTAAGATCCCCCTCCTGCCTAGGGCCTGAGAACAGGTTAAGATCCCCCTCCTCCCTAGGGCCTGAGAATAGGTTAAGATCCCCCTCCTCCCTAGGGCCTGAGAACAGGTTAAGATCCCCCTCCTCCCTAGGGCCTGAGAACAGGTTAAGATCCCCCTCCTCCCTAGGGCCTGAGAACAGGTTAAGATCCCCCTCCTGCCTAGGGCCTGAGAACAGGTTAATCCTCCCATGGAGGATCTCCTGGATGCTGAGAGCAGTATGACACAGGTCCAAAGTCATCTTTCTAAGGCATGTAGCAGATATGTCCCTACTTGTGAAATAATGAACCCAAAGCCCTATCCTCCCCTCTCCTCCTACCATCTCCTCTCCTCCTCCCCTCTCCTCTTCCTCTCCTGCCCTCTCCTCCTATCCCCTCTCTTCTCTTCCTATCACCTCCCATCCCCCCTATCCCCTCTCCTCCTATCACCTCCCTTCTCCTCCCCTCCACTCTTCTCTCATCCTATCCCCTCTCCTCTCCTCTCCTCCCCTTCACTCCCCTCTCCTCCTATCTCCTCTCCTCTCATCTCCTCTCCTCTCCTCCTATCCCCTCTCTTCCTCTCCTCTCCCCTCCCCTATCCTCTCCTATCCTCTTATCCCCTCTCCTCTCTTCCCTGTGTGAATTAGACCTTATCTGTAGGGAGTTCGGAGGGCACTAGCTAGCTGGTGTAGTATGCTGAGATTGCAACACGCGTTGTGGCGTGCCAACCCAGCACTCAGAGCTAAGCTGTGTCAGGCATCAAGGAGGTTGCGTGAGAAAGAGGGGCGCACGGCGGGAGGTGGGGAGGTTAGGAGACTATGAATATGTACAGAGGAGGGTGTCTGTCTGACTGAGCAGTGTATGTCAGAATTAGATCGAGCACAGTGTTGAAAACATCTCTAACCCTCTCTCCTTCTGTTCTACCATCTCTCTCTCTTTCTAACTGCAAACAGAACAGTACCTCCCTCTCTACCTCTTCTCTCTTGTCTACAGACACAGCGCACATTCAGCCATTCTCTGTCTCTAATCGATGATTCACCTGGGGTAACACTTTCACCACAGCTGGCCATCATAATCTATATTCCCCATGGGAATCTCAACAGTAACTAAAGAACCTCCGCTATTCCATAGCCAACTGTTCTAGTCTGGTCTAGTCTGCTCTAGTCTGGTCTAGTCTTCTCTAGTCTGGTCTGCTCTAGTCTGGTCTAGTTTGCTCTAGTCTGGTCTAGTCTTCTCTAGTCTGGTCTAGTCTGCTCTGGTCTGGTCTAGTCTGCTCTGGTCTGGTCTGGTCTGGTCTAGTCTAGTCTGCTCTAGTCTGGTCTAGTCTTCTCTAGTCTGGTCTAGTCTGCTCTGGTCTGGTCTAGTCTGCTCTGGTCTGGCCTGGTCTAGTCTGGTCTGCTCTAGTCTGGTCTGCTCTAGTCTGGTCTAGTCTGCTCTAGTCTGGACTAGTCTGCTCTGGTCTGGTCTAGTCTGGTCTAGTCTGCTCTAGTCTGGTCTGCTCTAGTCTAGTCTGCTCTAGTCTAGTCTGCTCTAGTCTGCTCTGGTTCAGTCTGCTCTAGTCTGGTCCAGTCTAGTCTAGTCTGGTCTGGTCTAGCCAGCATACAGTAGTAGATGGATGTCAGTCTCCAGTGAGCTACTGACCCCTGTCAGCATGATATGCATTCACCATTAATGCCCCATGTGTAGGGTTACTCCTGCCATTGTGATCTAGTGTTTGGTGGGAGGGAATGTTGAGTAAAAGGGCATCTGAAGAGCAATATTACCCCACTAGACAGGAACACAGGCCATGAATTAGTTATGGTGTTGTTGCTACTGGCAGCACTACAGTACACCTCTCACCGGGTTAACCCTTTCATGGCCACGCTCCAACCAGGCTATCCACATCACTGGCCTACTCCACCCTCCCTCAGTGTCCTCCCTCTCTCCCCAGGTCGCTCTCATGGCATATATTATCCCCAATGTGGGTCTTTGTGGAGGGGTGTGTTGACATGAAATTAACTGGAGCAGAGATGTCAGTTCAATATTTTATCACAACAGCCATGCAAAAATAAAGATTCAAGGATAGGGTGGTGTCAGTTTTTTAAAGCGTGAATTTTCAGAGTGCTTCTCGGACTTGTCTCTTTAAGTGTGTGAGGGTGAATGAGAACAAGACAGGGAGGGAGTCAGTGAAGGAGGGAGTGAGGGAGGGAAAGAGAGAGATAGTCTAGATGACTAACAAGGGAGGGTTAGGGAATAAACCAGACAGAATGAGAGAAAAAGAAAAAATCAACTGGTCAATACCATGTTTATTCTTAGAGTAAATGGCCTCAGGGACATTGGTGTTGTCTCAGCTCGGCTGGACTGTATGAAAATATCCTTAAGGGATCAGTCATGGATATATAACACATATATCGTAGTCATAATAGTGTTGTCAATTGAAGCATGTAAGATAGATATGCAGTGGAGCATTTCTGATGATATTTCTCTTGGACAGCAGTAGTCAGAATAACACTATTGCTGGATAGAAACATATATCAAGGTAGCAAGGACCCAGGAATCTCTCAAGGTCATTAACTAAAAGCTATCTATCCCTCCCTCCCTCCCTCCCTCCCTCCCTCCCTCCCTCCCTCCCTCCCTCCCTCCCTCCCTCCCTCCCTCCCTCCCTCCCTCCCTCCCTCTCTCTCTCTCTTTCCATCCATCCCTCCCTTCCCTCTCTCCCCCTCCCTCCCTCCCTCCCTCCCTCCCTCCCTCCCTCCCTCCCTCCCTCCCTCCCTTCCTTCCTCTCTCTCTCGCGCTCTCTCTCCAGCTACAAATGTAAGCTTTTCTGCTGTTGTACCATTGAATGTTTGAATAATGTCTCTCACACCTTTACATGTGTTAAAGTAGGTCCTGGATCTGTCCTAATTGGATAAAGAGTCTCTGCTCTTGTCCAAACAAAGGGCTAGCTACCACTGAGGTTGGGAATCAGGTGAATAATTAAGTGATAATGCCCTTGAAGCCGTTGTTTGGAGGATATATGGGCACGGGTGTTGTTAGGCTCGAGAGGAAGTCGAGGGCCAGCAAAACGTGCCAATATATCCTCCAAACACCGGCTTCGAGGGCATTATCACTTTTACACAATGGGTTACCAACATATTCAAATATTGATTGACATATTTTCACTAAAGACCTTATTTCATCCTTCCATGAGATATCGTCCCAACACAAATCTAAGGTTGCTACCCAAGCCGGATGGTCATTTGTTATATCAGTTTGTTTGCCAGAGACGCGACCTAGTTGTTCTGTATGTGTCGTTCATTCTAAATATTCCATTGCCATACTGGCTGGCAACATTCCTATCCCTTGCTTGCTGGCTAGCCAACTACGGCTAACTTACTTGCAAACTAGCTGCATTTTGTTTTGTTTTACCCGTTTTCTATTGACATTTCTTTGTATATATCCATGACAATTATGGCAGCTGGTCTCCCGAGTGGCCCAGTGGTCTAAGGCACTGCATCGCAATGTTGCGGCATCACTACAAGCCTGGGGTTCTATCCCAGGCTGTGTCATTACCGGCCGTGACCAGAACTCCCTTAGGGCGGTGCACAACTGGCCCAGTGTCGTCTGGGTTAGGGGAGGGTTTGGCCGGGGATACTTTACTTGGCTCATCCTGCTCTAGCGACTCCTTTTGGTGGGCCGGGTGCCTGCAGGCTGACTTCGATAGTCAGTTGAACGGTGTTTCCTCCGACACATTAGGCTAGCTTCCGGGTTAAGCGAGTGGGTGTTAAGAAGCGTGGTTGGCGGGTCATGTTTCGGAGGACGCATGACTCGACCTTTACCTCTCCCGAGCCCGTTGGGAAGTTGCAGCGATGAGACAAGATCGTAATTGCGCAATTGGGGAGAAAAATGACAAAAACAAAAATTATGGCAGCTGAATCGTGATTTCGACTGGCTGAGTAAAGCTGCCTGCCTGTCTTTCTTCTCCCAACAAGTTCATTACTATGGGACAGCTGCAGATCGAATTTCAATATTGAAACAATTTTGCAAATGTCGGCAAGACAGATAGCAAGGTTTATACAAATCTCCACTGTTGAAAAAATATGCTAGTCAAAAAGAAATGGTGTCACGTCTACTCCTGCTCCTCCTCTCTGGCGCTCGTTGTCGCCAGTGTACTTATCATTACGCACTCCTGCCACCATCATTACTCATACGTGTGCTTCATGAAACTCACTTGGTCTCCATCACCTTCCTGATTACCTGTCACTCCCTTTGGTTCTTTCCCCAGGCGTTATTGACTATGTTTCTGTGTTTCATGTCTGTACGATACTCATGTTTCTTGTTTTGTTCCATTTATTATTAAATTCACTCCCAGTACTTGCTTCCCAACTCCCAGTGTACACGTTACAAATGGGAAATAATGTCTAGATGCTTTTTATAGTAGAGATCAAGTTTATAAATTGCCTGGCTGGGCTGATGAGTTAGTGGATTATGCAGTGAGATGGAACAGAGTAAATACGCATTTCAACGTCATAGGTTTAGCCAGTAGTAACTTGTGGAATAGACACTGGCTGGAATGCAGTTTTAACCAATCAGCATCCAGGATTAGACCCAACCGTTGTATAAAAGGAAATAATAGATCTTATTACCTTTTCAGGCATACAGTACACCTTAGTTCCTTACAAAAAAGTCCATGATTTATCCTCCTTTCCTTTGAGGAGCCCATAAGAGATGGGTGAGGGAGGAGAGGAAGGCAGCTTGGTGGATTGAGCCTTGCAGCTTTCTCTGACTCTGTGTTCAGCCTATATTTCTTCCTCTTGAGATCCCCCATTTCCCAGGTGACTGTCTGGTCCAATTCCTCCCCAATCCTACTAGCCTCTTAAACCCAAATTCCTCCAGCACCAGGCTAAGACCAACAGCACACACAGCCACACATCCCCCCCCACTGAAACTCTCAGCCACACATCATCCAGCACACACAGCCCCCAGTCTTTAAATCATTCATCGTCCAATCAGCTTCCTCCAAGTGGAAGCTCACACCTATTGGAACCTTTTGACAGCCCCCCTCTCCTATTGTAAGACTGAACATGGTTTTTTCCTTGGCTCAGGATAGAGGGGTGAGGAGAGCAAGGCCTTCTACTCAGAAGGTCTCTCTGATTGGTGGTGAGGAGGGTGGTTGGGTCAAGACCCATTGGCTTACTGACCAACATGCACACGCACACACACACCCACACAGTGGGAGTCAAGTCCATGGCGCCACAGCACGACTATGGTAACTATGGCTCCCTGTAGCCATTAGGACAGAAACACACAGCACAGAAATACTATTTCTATACAAGTACTTTGAACCAGTTGGCAGTGCATATATAACAGGCTGTTTATCTACAACACTGTTGGGTCTATAACAGGATGTTTATCTACAACACTGTTGGGTATATAACAGGCTGTTTATCTACAACACTGTTGGGTATATAACAGGATGTTTATCTACAACACTGTTGGGTCTATAACAGGCTGTTTATCTACAACACTGTTGGGTCTATAACAGGATGTTTATCTACAACACTGTTGGGTCTATAACAGGATGTATATCTACAACACTGTTGGGTCTATAACAGGATGTATATCTACAACACTGTTGGGTCTATAACAGGATGTATATCTACAACACTGTTGGGTCTATAACAGGCTGTTTATCTACAACACTGTTGGGTCTATAACAGGCTGTTTATCTACAACACTGTTGGGTCTATAACAGGCTGTTTATCTACAACACTGTTGGGTCTATAACAGGATGTTTATCTACAACACTGTTGGGTCTATAACAGGATGTTTATCTACAACACTGTTGGGTCTATAACAGGCTGTTTATCTACAACACTGTTGGGTCTATAACAGGCTGTTTATCTACAACACTGTTGGGTCTATAACAGGATGTATATCTACAACACTGTTGGGTATATAACAGGATGTTTATCTACAACACTGTTGGGTCTATAACAGGATGTTTATCTACAACACTGTTGGGTCTATAACAGGATGTATATCTACAACACTGTTGGGTCTATAACAGGCTGTTTATCTACAACACTGTTGGGTCTATAACAGGATGTATATCTACAACACTGTTGGGTCTATAACAGGATGTATATCTACAACACTGTTGGGTCTATAACAGGCTGTTTATCTACAACACTGTTGGGTCTATAACAGGATGTATATCTACAACACTGTTGGGTCTATAACAGGATGTATATCTACAACACTGTTGGGTCTATAACAGGATGTATATCTACAACACTGTTGGGTCTATAACAGGATGTTTATCTACAACACTGTTGGGTCTATAACAGGATGTATATCTACAACACTGTTGGGTATATAACAGGATGTTTATCTACAACACTGTTGGGTCTATAACAGGATGTATATCTACAACACTGTTGGGTCTATAACAGGATGTATATCTACAACACTGTTGGGTATATAACAGGCTGTTTATCTACAACACTGTTGGGTCTATAACAGGCTGTTTATCTACAACACTGTTGGGTCTTTAACAGGATGTTTATCTACAACACTGTTGGGTCTATAACAGGATGTTTATCTACAACACTGTTGGGTCTATAACAGGATGTTTATCTACAACACTGTTGGGTCTTTAACAGGATGTTTATCTACAACACTGTTTGGTCTATAACAGGATGTATATCTACAACACTGTTGGGTCTATAACAGGATGTATATCTACAACACTGTTGGGTCTATAACAGGATGTATATCTACAACACTGTTGGGTCTTTAACAGGCTGTTTATCTACAACACTGTTTGGTCTATAACAGGATGTATATCTACAACACTGTTGGGTCTATAACAGGATGTTTATCTACAACACTGTTGGGTCTATAACAGGATGTTTATCTACAACACTGTTGGGTCTTTAACAGGCTGTTTATCTACAACACTGTTTGGTCTATAACAGGATGTATATCTACAACACTGTTGGGTCTATAACAGGATGTTTATCTACAACACTGTTGGGTCTATAACAGGATGTTTATCTACAACACTGTTGGGTCTTTAACAGGCTGTTTATCTACAACACTGTTTGGTCTATAACAGGATGTATATCTACAACACTGTTTGGTCTATAACAGGATGTATATCTACAACACTGTTGGGTCTATAACAGGATGTATATCTACAACACTGTTGGGTCTATAACAGGATGTATATCTACAACACTGTTGGGTCTTTAACAGGCTGTTTATCTACAACACTGTTGGGTCTTTAACAGGATGTTTATCTACAACACTGTTTGGTCTATAACAGGATGTATATCTACAACACTGTTGGGTCTATAACAGGATGTATATCTACAACACTGTTGGGTCTATAACAGGATGTATATCTACAACACTGTTGGGTCTTTAACAGGCTGTTTATCTACAACACTGTTGGGTCTTTAACAGGATGTTTATCTACAACACTGTTGGGTCTATAACAGGATGTTTATCTACAACACTGTTGGGTATATAACAGGCTGTTTATCTACAACACTGTTGGGTCTATAACAGGATGTTTATCTACAACACTGTTGGGTCTATAACAGGATGTTTATCTACAACACTGTTGGGTCTTTAACAGGATGTTTATCTACAACACTGTTTGGTCTATAACAGGATGTTTATCTACAACACTGTTGGGTCTATAACAGGATGTATATCTACAACACTGTTGGGTCTTTAACAGGCTGTTTATCTACAACACTGTTGGGTCTATAACAGGATGTATATCTACAACACTGTTGGGTCTATAACAGGATGTTTATCTACAACACTGTTGGGTCTATAACAGGATGTTTATCTACAACACTGTTGGGTCTTTAACAGGCTGTTTATCTACAACACTGTTTGGTCTATAACAGGATGTATATCTACAACACTGTTTGGTCTATAACAGGATGTATATCTACAACACTGTTGGGTCTATAACAGGATGTATATCTACAACACTGTTGGGTCTATAACAGGATGTATATCTACAACACTGTAGGGTCTTTAACAGGCTGTTTATCTACAACACTGTTGGGTCTTTAACAGGATGTTTATCTACAACACTGTTTGGTCTATAACAGGATGTATATCTACAACACTGTTGGGTCTATAACAGGATGTATATCTACAACACTGTTGGGTCTATAACAGGATGTATATCTACAACACTGTTGGGTCTTTAACAGGCTGTTTATCTACAACACTGTTGGGTCTTTAACAGGATGTTTATCTACAACACTGTTGGGTCTATAACAGGATGTTTATCTACAACACTGTTGGGTATATAACAGGCTGTTTATCTACAACACTGTTGGGTCTATAACAGGATGTTTATCTACAACACTGTTGGGTCTATAACAGGATGTTTATCTACAACACTGTTGGGTCTTTAACAGGATGTTTATCTACAACACTGTTTGGTCTATAACAGGATGTTTATCTACAACACTGTTGGGTCTATAACAGGATGTATATCTACAACACTGTTGGGTCTTTAACAGGCTGTTTATCTACAACACTGTTGGGTCTATAACAGGATGTTTATCTACAACACTGTTGGGTCTATAACAGGATGTTTATCTACAACACTGTTGGGTCTATAACAGGCTGTTTATCTACAACACTGTTGGGTCTATAACAGGATGTTTATCTACAACACTGTTGGGTCTTTAACAGGATGTTTATCTACAACACTGTTGGGTCTATAACAGGCTGTTTATCTACAACACTGTTGGGTCTATAACAGGATGTTTATCTACAACACTGTTGGGTCTATAACAGGATGTTTATCTACAACACTGTTGGGTCTATAACAGGATGTTTATCTACAACACTGTTGGGTCTATAACAGGATGTTTATCTACAACACTGTTGGGTCTATAACAGGATGTTTATCTACAACACTGTTGGGTCTATAACAGGATGTTTATCTACAACACTGTTGGGTCTATAACAGGATGTTTATCTACAACACTGTTTGGTCTATAACAGGATGTTTATCTACAACACTGTTGGGTCTATAACAGGATGTTTATCTACAACACTGTTTGGTCTATAACAGGATGTTTATCTACAACACTGTTGGGTCTATAACAGGATGTTTATCTACAACACTGTTGGGTCTATAACAGGATGTATATCTACAACACTGTTGGGTCTATAACAGGATGTTTATCTACAACACTGTTGGGTCTATAACAGGATGTTTATCTACAACACTGTTGGGTCTATAACAGGATGTTTATCTACAACACTGTTGGGTCTTTAACAGGCTGTTTATCTACAACACTGTTTGGTCTATAACAGGATGTATATCTACAACACTGTTTGGTCTATAACAGGATGTATATCTACAACACTGTTGGGTCTATAACAGGATGTATATCTACAACACTGTTGGGTCTATAACAGGATGTATATCTACAACACTGTTGGGTCTTTAACAGGCTGTTTATCTACAACACTGTTGGGTCTTTAACAGGATGTTTATCTACAACACTGTTTGGTCTATAACAGGATGTAATATAATAATAATAATAACAGGATGTTTATCTACAACACTGTTGGGTCTATAACAGGATGTTTATCTACAACACTGTTGGGTCTTTAACAGGCTGTTTATCTACAACACTGTTTGGTCTATAACAGGATGTATATCTACAACACTGTTTGGTCTATAACAGGATGTATATCTACAACACTGTTGGGTCTATAACAGGATGTATATCTACAACACTGTTGGGTCTATAACAGGATGTATATCTACAACACTGTTGGGTCTTTAACAGGCTGTTTATCTACAACACTGTTGGGTCTTTAACAGGATGTTTATCTACAACACTGTTGGGTCTATAACAGGATGTTTATCTACAACACTGTTGGGTATATAACAGGCTGTTTATCTACAACACTGTTGGGTCTATAACAGGATGTTTATCTACAACACTGTTGGGTCTATAACAGGATGTTTATCTACAACACTGTTGGGTCTTTAACAGGATGTTTATCTACAACACTGTTTGGTCTATAACAGGATGTTTATCTACAACACTGTTGGGTCTATAACAGGATGTATATCTACAACACTGTTGGGTCTTTAACAGGCTGTTTATCTACAACACTGTTGGGTCTATAACAGGATGTATATCTACAACACTGTTGGGTCTATAACAGGATGTTTATCTACAACACTGTTGGGTCTATAACAGGATGTTTATCTACAACACTGTTGGGTCTTTAACAGGCTGTTTATCTACAACACTGTTTGGTCTATAACAGGATGTATATCTACAACACTGTTGGGTCTATAACAGGATGTTTATCTACAACACTGTTGGGTCTATAACAGGATGTTTATCTACAACACTGTTGGGTCTTTAACAGGCTGTTTATCTACAACACTGTTTGGTCTATAACAGGATGTATATCTACAACACTGTTTGGTCTATAACAGGATGTATATCTACAACACTGTTGGGTCTATAACAGGATGTATATCTACAACACTGTTGGGTCTATAACAGGATGTATATCTACAACACTGTTGGGTCTTTAACAGGCTGTTTATCTACAACACTGTTGGGTCTTTAACAGGATGTTTATCTACAACACTGTTTGGTCTATAACAGGATGTATATCTACAACACTGTTGGGTCTATAACAGGATGTATATCTACAACACTGTTGGGTCTATAACAGGATGTATATCTACAACACTGTTGGGTCTTTAACAGGCTGTTTATCTACAACACTGTTGGGTCTTTAACAGGATGTTTATCTACAACACTGTTGGGTCTATAACAGGATGTTTATCTACAACACTGTTGGGTATATAACAGGCTGTTTATCTACAACACTGTTGGGTCTATAACAGGATGTTTATCTACAACACTGTTGGGTCTATAACAGGATGTTTATCTACAACACTGTTGGGTCTATAACAGGATGTTTATCTACAACACTGTTGGGTCTATAACAGGATGTATATCTACAACACTGTTGGGTCTATAACAGGATGTTTATCTACAACACTGTTGGGTCTATAACAGGATGTTTATCTACAACACTGTTGGGTCTATAACAGGATGTTTATCTACAACACTGTTGGGTCTATAACAGGCTGTTTATCTACAACACTGTTGGGTCTATAACAGGATGTTTATCTACAACACTGTTGGGTCTATAACAGGATGTTTATCTACAACACTGTTGGGTCTATAACAGGATGTTTATCTACAACACTGTTGGGTATATAACAGGATGTTTATCTACAACACTGTTGGGTCTATAACAGGATGTTTATCTACAACACTGTTGGGTCGTTAACAGGATGTTTATCTACAACACTGTTGGGTCTATAACAGGATGTTTATCTACAACACTGTTGGGTCTATAACAGGATGTTTATCTACAACACTGTTGGGTCTATAACAGGATGTTTATCTACAACACTGTTGGGTCGTTAACAGGATGTTTATCTACAACACTGTTGGGTCTATTAATAAGAAGATGGAGCCACCCAGTGATCCTCATTTAAAGAGTTGTCTCCCCACATGCTGCTTCTAACCGTTGATCCTAGTTCTATTTTTTCCTGAAATTACTGATATTACACCGGAGACAGGACTTGTGTCACGGCTGGCTAATGAAGTTAGCTGTGGCTGTTAGAGCGTCACACCTCTACAGGAGCTGTTGATTGGTCATGTTCTGCCTTTAATTCACAAATCCAACAGCAAGAGCTGCCTGAGACAATTACTTGTCAACAATTAAGACCTTTCCTCTCTACTCCCCCTACCTAGTGCCTCAGTTATTCAGAATGGAATTAGCTCTGTGTTACTGTTTAGCACTTACATTGGGGAGAACAAGTATTTGATACACTGACGATTTTGCAGGCTACCCTACTTACAAAGCATGTAGAGGTCTGTCATTTTTATCATAGGTACACTTCAACTGTGAGAGATGGAATCTAAAACAACAATTCAGAAATTCACACTGTATGATTTTTAAGTAATTAATTTGCATTTTATTGCATGACATTAGTATTTGATCACCTACCAACCAGTAAGAATTCTGGCTCTCACAGACCTGTTAGTTTTTCTTTAAGAAGCCCTCCTGTTCTCCACTCATTACCTGTATTAACTGCACCTGTTTGAACTCGTTACCTGTATAAAAGACACCTGTCCACACACTCAATCAAACAGATTCCAACCTCTCCACAGTGAAGCATGGAGGTGGAAACATCATTCTTTGGGGATGCTTTTCTGCAAAGAGGACAGGACGACTGCACCGTATTGAGGGGAGGATGGATGGGGCCATGTATCTCGGGATCTTGGCCAACAACCTCCTTCCCTCAGTAAGAGCATTGAAGATGGGTCGTGGCTGGGTCTTCCAGCATGACAACGACATGAAATACACAGCCAGGGCAACTAAGGAGTAAGAAGCATCTCAAGGTCCTGGAGTGGCTTAGTCAGTCTCCAGACCTGAACCCAATAGAAAATGTTTGGAAGGAGCTGAAAGTCCGTATTGCCCAGCGACAGACCTGAAACCTGAAGGATCTGGAGAAGGTCTGTATGCAGGAGTGGGCCAAAATCCCTGCTGCAGTGTGTGCAAACCTATTCAAGAACTACAGGGAACGTATGATCTCTGTAATTGCAAACAAAGGTTTCTGTACCAAATATTAAGTTCTGCTTTTCAAATACTTATGTCATGCAATAACATGCAAACAAATTACTCAAAAATCATACGATGTGAATTTCTGGATTTTTGTTTTAGATTCCGTCTCTCACAGTTGAAGTGTACCTATGATTCAAATTACAGACCTCTACATGCTTTGTAAGTAGGAAAACCTGCAAAATTGGCAGTGTATCAAATACTTGTTCTCCCCACTGTACCTCAGGCCACAGTGACAAATCCTCTCCTATATGGCTGCCAGAGAGTGCTTCTTACCTAGCGAGGCTAATTGTTCCTAAATAAGATCGATACGGAACAAGGGATCCATGTAGATACAGACAGTTAGTCATTGGCTCCCCACATTTGCATTTAAAACATACGTAACCAATTGCATACAACATCAGTTCTACCGTTATAGGAGCAGAGGCACAATGTTCACTGTATTGATGTTTATGGGAACAAATGGTGCTCTAGACCTGTCCCTTCCTTCCACACTGTTTTACACACACTTCAATCTCCCTACTGTCTAGACCTGTCCCTTCCTTCCACACTGTTTTACACACACTTCAATCTCCCTACTGTCTAGACCTGTCCCTTCCTTCCACACTGTTTTACACACACTTCAATCTCCCTACTGTCTAGACCTGTCCCTTCCTTCAACACTGTTTTACACACACTTCAATCTCCCTACTGTCTAGACCTGTCCCTTCCTTCCACACTGTTTTACACACACTTTCAATCTCCCTACTGTCTAGACCTGTCCCTTCCTTCCACAGTGTTTTACACACACTTCAATCACCCTACTGTCTAGACCTGTCCCTTCCTTCCACACTGTTTTACACACACTTCAATCTCCCTACTGTCTAGACCTGTTCCTTCCTTCCACACTGTTTTACACACACTTTCAATCTCCCTACTGTCTAGACATGTCCCTTCCTTCCACACTGTTTTACACACACTTCAATCTCCCTACTGTCTAGACCTGTCCCTTCCTTCCACAGTGTTTTACACACACTTCAATCACCCTACTGTCTAGACCTGTCCCTTCCTTCCACACTGTTTTACACACACTTCAATCTCCCTACTGTCTAGACCTGTCCCTTCCTTCCACACTGTTTTACACACACTTCAATCTCCCTACTGTCTAGACCTGTCCCTTCCTTCCACACTGTTTTACACACACTTCAATCTCCCTACTGTCTAGACCTGTCCCTACCTTCCACACTGTTTTACACATACTTCAATCTCCCTACTGTCTAGACCTGTCCCTTCCTTCCACACTGTTTTACACACACTTCAATCTCCCTACTGTCTAGACCTGTCCCTACCTTCAACACTGTTTTACACATACTTCAATCTCCCTACTGTCTAGACCTGTCCCTTCCTTCCACACTGTTTTACACACACTTCAATCTCCCTACTGTCTAGACCTGTCCCTTCCTTCAACACTGTTTTACACACACTTCAAACTCCCTACTGTCTAGACCTGTCCCTTCCTTCAACACTGTTTTACACATACTTCAATCTCCCTACTGTCTAGACCTGTCCCTTCCTTCCACACTGTTTTACACACACTTCAATCTCCCTACTGTCTAGACCTGTCCCTTCCTTCCACACTGTTTTACACACACTTCAATCTCCCTACTGTCTAGACCTGTCCCTTCCTTCAACACTGTTTTACACATACTTCAATCTCCCTACTGTCTAGACCTGTCCCTTCCTTCAACACTGTTTTACATACACTTCAATCTCCCTACTGTCTAGACCTGTCCCTTCCACTGTTTTACACACACTTCAATCTCCCTACTGTCTAGACCTGTCCCTTCCTTCAACACTGTTTTACACATACTTCAATCTCCCTACTGTCTAGACCTGTCCCTTCCTTCAACACTGTTTTACATACACTTCAATCTCCCTACTGTCTAGACCTGTCCCTTCCACTGTTTTACACACACTTCAATCTCCCTACTGTCTAGACCTGTCCCTTCCACTGTTTTACACACACTTCAATCTCCCTACTGTCTAGACCTGTCCCTTCCACTGTTTTACACACACTTCAATCTCCCTACTGTCTAGACCTGTCCCTTCCTTCAACACTGTTTTACACACACTTCAATCTCCCTACTGTCTAGACCTGTCCCTTCCTTCCACACTGTTTTACACACACTTCAATCTCCCTACTGTCTAGACCTGTCCCTTCCTTCCACACTGTTTTACACACACTTCAATCTCCCTACTGTCTAGACCTGTCCCTTCCTTCCACGCTGTTTTACACACACTTCAATCTCCCTACTGTCTAGACCTGTCCCTTCCTTCCACACTGTTTTACACACACTTCAATCTCCCTACTGTCTAGACCTGTCCCTTCCTTCCACACTGTTTTACACACACTTTCAATCTCCCTACTGTCTAGACCTGTCCCTTCCTTACTGTCTAGACACACTGTTTTACACACACTTCAATCTCCCTACTGTCACTGTCCCTTCCTTCCACACTGTTTTACACACACTTCAATCTCCCTACTGTCTAGACCTGTCCCTTCCTTCCACACTGTTTTACACACACTTTCAATCTCCCTACTGTCTAGACCTGTCCCTTCCTTCCACACTGTTTTACACACACTTCAATCTCCCTACTGTCTAGACATGTCCCTTCCTTCAACACTGTTTTACACACACTTCAATCTCCCTACTGTCTAGACCTGTCCCTTCCTTCCACTGTTTTACACACACTTCAATCTCCCTACTGTCTAGACCTGTCCCTTCCTTCCACACTGTTTTACATACACTAGACCTGTCCCTTCCTTCCACACTGTTTTACACACACTTCAATCTCCCTACTGTCTAGACCTGTCCCTTCCTCCCACACTGTTTTACACACACTTCAATCTCCCTACTGTCTAGACCTGTCCCTTCCTTCCACACTGTTTTACACACACTTCAATCTCCCTACTGTCTAGACCTGTCCCTTCCTTCCACACTGTTTTACACACACTTCAATCTCCCTACTGTCTAGACCTGTCCCTACCTTCCACACTGTTTTACACACACTTCAATCTCCCTACTGTCTAGACCTGTCCCTTCCTCCCACAGTGTTTTACACACACTTCAATCTCCCTACTGTCTAGACCTGTCCCTTCCTTCCACACTGTTTTACACACACTTCAATCTCCCTACTGTCTAGACCTGTCCCTTCCTTCCACACTGTTTTACACACACTTCAATCTCCCTACTGTCTAGACCTGTCCCTTCCTTCCACACTGTTTTACACACACTTCAATCTCCCTACTGTCTAGACCTGTCCCTTCCTTCCACACTGTTTTACACACACTTCAATCTCCCTACTGTCTAGACCTGTCCCTACCTTCCACACTGTTTTACACACACTTCAATCTCCCTACTGTCTAGACCTGTCCCTTCCTCCCACACTGTTTTACACACACTTCAATCTCCCTACTGTCTAGACCTGTCCCTTCCTTCCACACTGTTTTACACACACTTCAATCTCCCTACTGTCTAGACCTGTCCCTTCCTTCAACACTGTTTTACACACACTTCAATCTCCCTACTGTCTAGACCTGTCCCTTCCACTGTTTTACACACACTTCAATCTCCCTACTGTCTAGACCTGTCCCTTCCTTCCACACTGTTTTACACACACTTCAAACTCCCTACTGTCTATACCTGTCCCTTACGACTAGGGAACTCTACTGTTGAATTGTACATGTATTCCAAAGTGTCTTCTGGTTTAATTACTGTATTACCCTCTCTCGCCCCCTCTTCTCTCTCATCCCTCTCACCCACCTCGTCTCCACCTTGCAGCCTCTGTGCCCCCTCCACCTGCCTCTCCTCTTTTCACCTCTATCTTTCCCATCCAACAAGTCAGGTAGAGAGGGGAGTATATAGAGAGAGAGTCAGGTAGAGAGGGGAGTATAGTGAGAGAGAGTCAGGTAGAGAGGGGAGTATAGAGAGAGAGAGTCAGGTAGAGAGGGGAGTATAGAGAGAGGGAGAGAGTCAGGTAGAGAGAGGAGTATAGAGAGAGAGTCAGGTAGAGAGGGGAGTATAGAGAGAGAGAGTCAGGTAGAGAGGGGAGTATAGAGAGAGATAGTCAGGTATAGAGGGGAGTATAGAGAGAGAGAGTCAGGTAGAGAGGGGAGTATAGAGAGAGAGAGTCAGGTAGAGAGGGGAGTATAGAGAGAGAGAGTCAGGTAGAGAGGGGAGTATAGAGAGAGAGTCAGGTAGAGAGGGGAGTATAGTGAGAGAGAGTCAGGTAGAGAGGGGAGTATAGCGAGAGAGTCAGGTAGAGAGGGGAGTATAGAGAGAGAGAGTCAGGTAGAGAGGGGAGTATAGAGAGAGAGAGTCAGGTAGAGAGGGGAGTATAGAGAGAGAGAGTCAGGTAGAGAGGGGAGTATAGAGAGAGAGTCAGGTAGAGAGGGGAGTATAGTGAGAGAGAGTCAGGTAGAGAGGGGAGTATAGCGAGAGAGTCAGGTAGAGAGGGGAGTATAGTGAGAGAGAGTCAGGTAGAGAGGGGAGTATAGTGAGAGAGAGTCCGGTAGAGAGGGGAGTATAGTGAGAGAGAGTCAGGTAGAGAGGGGGGTATAGTGAGAGAGAGTCAGGTAGAGAGGGGAGTATAGTGAGAGAGAGTCAGGTAGAGAGGGGAGTATAGAGAGAGAGTCAGGTAGAGAGGGGAGTATAGTGAGAGAGAGTCAGGTAGAGAGGGGAGTATAGTGAGAGAGAGTCAGGTAGAGAGGGGAGTATAGTGAGAGAGAGTCAGGTAGAGAGGGGAGTATAGTGAGAGAGAGTCAGGTAGAGAGGGGAGTATAGAGAGAGAGAGTCAGGTAGAGAGGGGAGTATAGAGAGAGAGAGTCAGGTAGAGAGGGGAGTATAGAGAGAGAGAGTCAGGTAGAGAGGGGAGTATAGAGAGAGAGTCAGGTAGAGAGGGGAGTATAGTGAGAGAGAGTCAGGTAGAGAGGGGAGTATAGCGAGAGAGTCAGGTAGAGAGGGGAGTATAGTGAGAGAGAGTCAGGTAGAGAGGGGAGTATAGTGAGAGAGAGTCAGGTAGAGAGGGGAGTATAGTGAGAGAGAGTCAGGTAGAGAGGGGAGTATAGAGAGAGAGAGTCAGGTAGAGAGGGGAGTATAGTGAGAGAGAGTCAGGTAGAGAGGGGAGTATAGAGAGAGAGAGTCAGGTAGAGAGGGGAGTATAGAGAGAGAGAGTCAGGTAGAGAGGGGAGTATAGTGAGAGAGAGTCAGGTAGAGAGGGGAGTATAGAGAGAGAGTCAGGTAGAGAGGGGAGTATAGTGAGAGAGAGTCAGGTAGAGAGGGGAGTATATAGAGAGAGAGTCAGGTAGAGAGGGGAGTATAGTGAGAGAGAGTCAGGTAGAGAGGGGAGTATAGAGAGAGAGTCAGGTAGAGAGGGGAGTATAGTGAGAGAGAGTCAGGTAGAGAGGGGAGTATATAGAGAGAGAGTCAGGTAGAGAGGGGAGTAATAGTGAGAGAGTCAGGTAGAGAGGGGAGTATAGTGAGAGAGAGTCAGGTAGAGAGGGGAGTATAGAGAGAGAGAGTCAGGTAGAGAGGGGAGTATATAGAGAGAGAGTCAGGTAGAGAGGGGAGTATAGTGAGAGAGAGTCAGGTAGAGAGGGGAGTATATAGAGAGAGAGTCAGGTAGAGAGGGGAGTAATAGTGAGAGAGAGTCAGGTAGAGAGGGGAGTATAGTGAGAGAGAGTCAGGTAGAGAGGGGAGTATAGTGAGAGAGAGTCAGGTAGAGAGGGGGGTATAGTGAGAGAGAGTCAGGTAGAGAGGGGAGTATAGAGAGAGAGTCAGGTAGAGAGGGGAGTATAGTGAGAGAGAGTCAGGTAGAGAGGGGAGTATATAGAGAGAGAGTCAGGTAGAGAGGGGAGTATATAGAGAGAGAGTCAGGTAGAGAGGGGAGTATAGTGAGAGAGAGTCAGGTAGAGAGGGGAGTATATAGAGAGAGAGTCAGGTAGAGAGGGGAGTAATAGTGAGAGAGAGTCAGGTAGAGAGGGAGTATAGTGAGAGAGAGTCAGGTAGAGAGGGGAGTATAGTGAGAGAGAGTCAGGTAGAGAGGGGGGTATAGTGAGAGAGAGTCGGGTAGAGAGGGGAGAATAAGGAAAATGAAATTCCATTGAAGTTGAAATGAGAAGGGAATGTCTGAATAGGGAGTTTACCTCTGACTTTGATGCTGAGACGGGACTTTAAGAATGTTTTATACAGAGCGGAAGGGTGAGTGGGAGACTGAGCAAGGCAAGGCTGTGTGATCCAACCTACCCATTTCACCTTCAAATACATGGAATATAAATAGCCGAGTCATCACTGTTTGTCCTGTTGTACCCTGTATGTTCTGGAGCAACACGATGCATGTCCTTCACCACACAACACTTCCTCTTTGGTGACAGATTGTTGAATAGGTTGTCACTGGCAGTTTCCATCTGGTGTACAGTCACCTGACCTTCTGATATCCTTTAATTCCTCTAAAACACAGTGTTCACTGATGTCATGGTTCATCTGGCCTGTTTCTATTTGGGGAATAGCTTTGATAAAATTCAGACAGAAAAGCTAGATAGATTCAGAGGCCTTGAATAGGCCAATGTGCCTGTCTGTTTGTGGAGTGAACCAAGGCTGAGTGCTAAACAAATGTCTTCTGTCTGCTGACACAGAGTATTGACACATTCTAAGTGTTTCTGCTTTATCTGTATTCATCAGGGAAAGTCTGGCTAATACAATTAGTTTTGTTTCAAGTTCTGTTTGCATTTTAAATCGCTCCTTTTTGTCCTTCTTTGGCTCAGTGTTAATTCCTCCCAACGGATCGTCTTATCAAGCACAGCTCCAATGTTAAAATGGCCTCCTCCTGACAACATCAGAGCACAACCTCATTCTTCCCTGGCATCCATTTGCTCTTTGTTCCTCTCTCCAAGCACGACCTCCAAAGAGACTTCATTAGAAACTTCCAAGAGATAAAGACAAACAGAACACCAAAGGCATTAGAACATCTATCCTATTCAGCTCACAACAACAATTAGGCCTTGTCTGCATCATACTATCTCTGGACCTACCACAATATCCAGCCTTTCTATAAAAACAACACAGAAAACATCCCTCAGAAGTAGCTTTGGGAACACTGTCCTGTCTTTCCTGAGAGATCAGGCCTTATCTGTTTGCCTTGTGATTGATTCTCCCTCCATGAGAGGCTGGTCAGTGTGATGCCGAACATGGGTATGTACTATGTCCTGACGCTACTGATTTGCTCTGCAGAGCTCTCTCTGTGTGTGTGTGTGTGTCTTTGTGTGTGCATCCGTGCGTGATATTATATTTAAAGAGCGGCTTAGTTAATTAGTCATTATCATATGTTCCCATCAGCTCCTCTGCAGTCCGCAGCACTGATCAGGCCGACGCCGAGCCGATCCCACTGCACTGATCAGGCTGACACGGGCCGACACTGAGCCGATCCCCTTGCACTGATCAGGCTGACACGGGCCGACACTGAGCCGATCCCCCTGCACTGATCAGGTTGCTCATTCAAACATAATGAAAGCTGAAAGGCCTCAGCGACCGGATGGTTCTCCAAGGAGATGCTGGTAAAAAGGCTGGAACCACAAGTCGTACTGGGACAGTCAGAATTCATTTGGTGTTGTCTGATGAAGGAGACAGGAGGCAGCTGATCAAACACAGAGATGGAGGTCTTGCTGCTTGTCTTGCTGCTTTTTGTTCTATGTTGCTCTGTCTGTATGCTACGTCTTGCTTGTCCTATGTTGCTCTGTCTGTATGCTACGTCTTGCTTGTCCTATGTTGCTATGTCTTGCTTGTTCTATGTTGCTATTGTCTATATTGTAATTGTTTTTAATAACCTGCCCAGGGACTGCGGTTGAAAATTAGCCGGCTGGCTAAAACCGGCACTTTTACTGAAACGTTGATTAATGTGCACTGTCCCTGAAAAATAAACTCAAACTCAAACTCAAACAAAGATAGTGGGAAAAAACTTTAGAATGATGACTGCAGTAGCTTCTGTGTTTTTGATGTTCAAAATACTTAATAAAAATGGCTGTTGAATTTGAATAGGTTGCCTCTTGTAAACTCTTTGTTGTAGCCACTAAAACTCTGAAAAACTAAGGACTACAGTCATGAGATGAAGTTACTGTAGCCTCGACTAATAACGTGTGAATTGACATGAACACCACACACACATTCTGTCAATAAATGATTGTCCTTTATGTCCCTATTATTTCAGAGCGCTCAGGTTCTCACCTTGGCATTGTACTATGAATACAATGATTGCTGCATTAGTCCATTGAAGTAAGTTGAATTATTTCTGAAGGGAAGACCTTGTTAAAAGTGTTTTTATAAAGTTTATCAGGGAGTCAAGTTCATTCGTGCTTTTGAAAGGACAGGAGGCGGTGTGCTGAACTGTTGTGACTGGGAGGTGAGAAGAGGCCAGGAGGCCAGGAGGAGGTGTGCTGAACTGTTGTGACTGGGAGGTTAGAAGAGGCCAGGAGGCCAGGAGGAGGTGTGCTGAACTGTTGTGACTGGGAGGTTAGAAGAGGCCAAGAGGAGATGTGCTGAACTGTTGTGACTGGGAGGTTAGAAGAGGCCAGGAGGCCAGGAGGAGGTGTGCTGAACTGTTGTGACTGGGAGGTTAGAAGAGGCCAGGAGGCCAGGAGGAGGTGTGCTGAACTGTTGTGACTGGGAGGTTAGAAGAGGCTAGGAGGCCAGGAGGAGGTGTGCTGAACTGTTGTGACTGGGAGGTGAGAAGAGGCTAGGAGGCCAGGAGGAGGTGTGCTGAACTGTTGTGACTGGGAGGTGAGAAGAGGCTAGGAGGCCAGGAGGAGGTGTGCTGAACTGTTGTGACTGGGAGGTGAGAAGAGGCTCGGAGGCCAGGAGGAGGTGTGCTGAACTGTTGTGACTGGGAGATTAGAAGAGGCCAGGAGGCCAGGAGGAGGTGTGCTGAACTGTTGTGACTGGGAGGTTAGAAGAGGCCAGGAGGCCAGGAGGAGGTGTGCTGAACTGTTGTGACTGGGAGGTGAGAAGAGGCCAGGAGGCCAGGAGGAGGTGTGCTGAACTGTTGTGACTGGGAGGTGAGAAGAGGCTAGGAGGCCAGGAGGAGGTGTGCTGAACTGTTGTGACTGGGAGGTGAGAAGAGACTAGGAGGCCAGGAGGAGGTGTGCTGAACTGTTGTGACTGGGAGGTGAGAAGAGGCTAGGAGGCCAGGAGGAGGTGTGCTGAACTGTTGTGACTGTGAGGTGAGAAGAGGCTCGGAGGCCAGGAGGAGGTGTGCTGAACTGTTGTGACTGGGAGGTGAGAAGAGGCTAGGAGGCTAGGAGGCCAAGAGGCTAGGAGGAGGTGTGCTGAACTGTTGTGACTGGGAGGTGAGAAGAGGCTCGGAGGCCAGGAGGAGGTGTGCTGAACTGTTGTGACTGGGAGGTGAGAAGAGGCTAGGAGGCCAGGAGGCTAGGAGGCCAGGAGGAGGTGTGCTGAACTGTTGTGACTGGGAGGTGAGAAGAGGCTAGGAGGCTAGCAGGCCAGGAGGCTAGGAGGCCAGGAGGAGGTGTGCTGAACTGTTGTGACTGGGAGGTGAGAAGAGGCTAGGAGGCTAGCAGGCCAGGAGGCTAGGAGGCCAGGAGGAGGTGTGCTGAACTGTTGTGACTGGGAGGTGAGAAGAGGCTAGGAGGCTAGCAGGCCAGGAGGCCAGGAGGAGGTGTGCTGAACTGTTGTGACTGGGAGGTGAGAAGAGGCCTGGAGGCTAGGAGGCCAAGAGGCTAGGAGGCTAGGAGGCCAAGAGGCTAGGAGGAGGTGTGCTGAACTGTTGTGACTGGGAGGTGAGAAGAGGCCAGGAGGCCAGGAGGTCAGGAGGAGGTGTGCTGAACTATTGTGACTGGGAGGTGAGAAGAGGCTAGGAGGCCAGGAGGAGGTGTGCTGAACTATTGTGACTGGGAGGTTAGAAGAGGCCAGGAGGCCAGGAGGAGGTGTGCTGAACTATTGTGACTGGGAGGTGAGAAGAGGCCAGGAGGCCAGGAGGAGGTGTGCTGAACTGTTGTGACTGGGAGGTGAGAAGAGGCTAGGAGGCTAGGAGGCCAAGAGGCTAGGAGGAGGTGTGCTGAACTGTTGTGACTGGGAGGTGAGAAGAGGCTAGGAGGCTAGGAGGCCAAGAGGCTAAGAGGCTAGGAGAGAGTGAAGGGAGCCAAGCACACAGCAGATCCTGAGAGAAGATGAGATCCCCTGTGCCTACCAGGTCACCTGCTGTGCACCCGCACCTGATGAAATATTAACAACACCCTCTTGTCTTTTCCTCTGCAGTCTCTTCTTTACAGGTCTGTTCATCCTGTAGCTCCAACACTCCCTCTAAAGACATGACGCTGCTGCAGATAGCATCATGTTACATAGCATCATGGCAGATAGCATCATGGCAGATAGCATCATGTTACATAGCATCATGGCACATAGCATCATGGCACATAGCATCATGTTACATAGCATCATGGCACATAGCATCATGGCACATAGCATCATGGCACATAGCATCATGGCAGATAGCATCATGGCATATAGCATCATGGCAGATAGCATCATGGCAGATAGCATCATGGCAGACAGCATCATGTTACATAGCATCATGGCAGATAGCATCATGGCACATAGCATCATGGCACATAGCATCATGGCACATAGCATCATGTTACATAGCATCATGGCAGATAGCATCATGGCAGATAGCATCATGTTACATAGCATCATGGCAGATAGCATCATGTTACATAGCATCATGGCAGATAGCATCATGGCAGACAGCATCATGTTACATAGCATCATGGCATATAGCATCATGGCAGATAGCATCATGGCAGACAGCATCATGTTACATAGCATCATGGCAGATAGCATCATGGCACATAGCATCATGGCACATAGCATCATGTTACATAGCATCATGGCAGATAGCATCATGGCAGATAGCATCATGGCAGATAGCATCATGGCATATAGCATCATGGCAGATAGCATCATGTTACATAGCATCATGGCATATAGCATCATGGTAGACAGCATCATGTTACATAGCATCATGGCAGATAGTATCATGGCACATAGCATCATGGCACATAGCATCATGTTACATAGCATCATGGCACATAGCATCATGGCATATAGCATCATGGCAGATAGCATCATGGCACATAGCATCATGGCATATAGCATCATGGCATATAGCATCATGGCAGATAGCATCATGTTACATAGCATCATGGCATATAGCATCATGGCAGATAGCATCATGTTACATAGCATCATGGCAGATAGCATCATGGCAGACAGCATCATGTTACATAGCATCATGGCAGATAGCATCATGGCACATAGCATCATGGCATATAGCATCATGGCAGATAGCATCATGGTAGACAGCATCATGTTACATAGCATCATGGCAGATAGCATCATGGCACATAGCATCATGGCACATAGCATCATGTTACATAGCATCATAGCACATAGCATCATGGCAGATAGCATCATGGCAGATAGCATCATGGCAGATAGCATCATGGCATATAGCATCATGGCAGATAGCATCATGTTACATAGCATCATGGCATATAGCATCATGGCACATAGCATCATGGCATATAGCATCATGGCACATAGCATCATGGCATATAGCATCATGGCATATAGCATCATGGCAGATAGCATCATGTTACATAGCATCATGGCATATAGCATCATGGCAGATAGCATCATGGCACATAGCATCATGGCATATAGCATCATGGCATATAGCATCATGGCAGATAGCATCATGGCAGATAGCATCATGTTACATAGCATCATGGCAGATAGCATCATGGCACATAGCATCATGGCATATAGCATCATGGCAGATAGCATCATGGCAGATAGCATCATGGCAGATAGCATCATGTTACATAGCATCATGGCAGATAGCATCATGGCACATAGCATCATGGCATATAGCATCATGGCAGATAGCATCATGGCAGACAGCATCATGTTACATAGCATCATGGCAGATAGCATCATGGCACATAGCATCATGGCACATAGCATCATGGCATATAGCATCATGGCAGACAGCATCATGTTACATAGCATCATGGCAGATAGCATCATGGCACATAGCATCATGGCAGACAGCATCATGTTACATAGCATCATGGCAGACAGCATCATGTTACATAGCATCATGGCACATAGCATCATGGCAGATAGCATCATGGCAGATAGCATCATGGCATATAGCATCATGGCAGATAGCATCATGGCAGACAGCATCATGTTACATAGCATCATGGCAGATAGCATCATGGCACATAGCATCATGGCATATAGCATCATGGCAGATAGCATCATGGCAGATAGGATCATGGCACATAGCATCATGGCATATAGCATCATGGCAGATAGCATCATGGCAGATAGCATCATGTTACATAGCATCATGGCATATAGCATCATGGCAGATAGCATCATGGCAGATAGCATCATGGCACATAGCATCATGGCATATAGCATCATGGCAGATAGCATCATGGCAGATAGCATCATGTTACATAGCATCATGGCACATAGCATCATGGCATATAGCATCATGGCAGATAGCATCATGGCAGACAGCATCATGGCACATAGCATCATGGCTCATGGCAGATAGCATCATGGCAGATAGCATCATGTTACATAGCATCATGGCAGATAGCATCATGGCAGATAGCATCATGGCAGATAGCATCATGTTACATAGCATCATGGCAGATAGCATCATGGCAGATAGCATCATGGCAGATAGCATCATGTTACATAGCATCATGGCAGATAGCATCATGTTACATAGCATCATGGCACATAGCATCATGGCACATAGCATCATGGCACATAGCATCATGGCAGATAACATCATGGCACATAGCATCATGGCACATATCATCATGGCACATATCATCATGGCACATAGCATCATGGCACATAGCATCATGGCACATAGCATCATGGCATATAGCATCATGGCAGATAGCATCATGGCAGACAGCATCATGGCACATAGCATCATGGCTCATGGCAGATAGCATCATGGCAGATAGCAGCGGTCCCTGTTGGGGTTCAAGAGCAATGGGATAGAGAGGGTAAGGAGTAAGGGTGCATCTCAAATGCTAACTATTACATACAGTATATATTGCACTACTTTTGACCAGGGCCTTTGATCAAAAGTAGTGCACTATAATACTGTATATACGATAGGGAATAGGCCTATGGGTGTGGTCTACAGATGAGAGGAGAGGTATAGAGGTATGGTCGATGGTCTCTGAGGGGGACTGTTAGTGCTAACAGACTGCCAGACGCTGCTAAAAGGGCTTGGGGGAGTTCAGGGCTATTGATTAGTAAGTGCAGGTAGGCACACAGAGAGACCCTGCCAATGTGAAACCTGGGCCCTGCAAGATCAGGTTAAGCTATAGCTACATGGTATATATTTATTGTATGTTCACTTAATGCTTTTCAGAACATTCACTCTGCACTCGATCCTCCTCCCATCTCTGTCTCTCTCTGCCCCCCCTCTCTCCCTCTCTCTCTCGCTCTACCTGTCTCTCTCTGCCCCCCTCTCTCTCTCGCACTCCCTGTCACTCTCTTCACCCCCCTCCTCTCTCTCTCCCTCCCTGTCTCTCTCTCTCTCTCTCTCTCTCTCTCTCTCTCTCCCTGTCTCTCTCACTCCCTGTCTCTCTCTGCCCCCCTCTCTCTACCTGTCTATCTCTGCCCCCCTCTCTCTCTACCTGTCTTTCTCTATCCTCCTGTCTCTCTCTCCCCTCTCTCTCTCTCTCTCTCTCTCTCTACCTGTCCCTCTCTGCCCCCCCTCTCTCTCTACCTGTCTCTCTCTGCCTCCCCCTTTCTCCCTGTCTCTCTCTGCCCCCCTCTCTCCCTGTCTCTTTGCTCCCCCCCCTCTCTCTACCTGTCTATCTCTGCCCCCCTCTCTCTACCTGTCTTTCTCTACCCTCCCCCTCTCTCTCCCTGTCTCTCTCTCTCTCTCTCTACCTGTCCCTCTCTGCCCCCCTCTCTCTCTACCTGTCTCTCTCTGCCCCCCCCTCTCTCTCCCTGTCTCTTTCCCCCATATTTTTTTGTACACACATCTTAATCTGAAACTTTGGTTTGTAGTTTGCTTCTTAGCTCCGTTACTGGATATTCTATATATCCCTGAAGCACATACACACCATTTACCCATCCATCATGTTCACTATTAAGTGTTCCTGTCATTATTTCAGACAGTCCTCCAGAAATAGAACTCACTTGTTCAGAATCCACTGCCGGGCACGGCAGAACACAGAGAGGGAGTGTGGTAATGGAGGGAAAGGCAGGGAGGAAAGGAAGGGGTGAGATCTGATCAAGTGAGCCAATCCAGTGGTAATGATGAGCCTGGAGGAGTAGCCGGTCTCCTCTCTCCAGATGTGTACAAGATGCTACTGTGTGTTGTGATGTGGAGATGAAGGGAGCTCGCCCGTCACTAATTGTGTCTGATAAAGGTTGAAAGGAAAACAGAGAGCTAAACTACAACATTTCAGCTGGAGCTTTTAACGTGTTATTTCCACTAGAAGAGAAAGACAGTTGAAACTATTCCTCTCCTATTCCTCAAAATGGCTGCCTATCGCTCCATTGGTCACTAAATCACTATCTTTCTTTGGGCCCAATTAGCGTCTATTTACAGAACAAGCCATTGCTGACAGATGAGTGCTCCCAGTAGGTGATCTATGATTCATATCTATTCTTAC
The DNA here is from genome assembly GCF_023373465.1 of Oncorhynchus keta. Classification (NCBI taxonomy): domain Eukaryota; kingdom Metazoa; phylum Chordata; class Actinopteri; order Salmoniformes; family Salmonidae; genus Oncorhynchus; species Oncorhynchus keta. Next base: position 22,228,813 of record NC_068438.1, read on the forward strand.
TTTGAATATCATAATATACTGAGATGCACATTAGTGTGAGTCATTGACCTAATTAGAGATGATTGAATTATGCATCATCACAGCATTTAAAATTGATACCTTCCCTTCATCGTACTCCACATACATCATCAGTGTCCATACAACATGGAGTGCCTCAATTTACTACCACTTGTGTTCAACCCCATTGATGAATCTAACACCTGCTGTCTGTCACACACAGAGAAGGGTTGATTAACAATCAACCATCCAAACCCCAAAAGGCATGAGGTTACAAACACTTCACTCTTCCCTCAATTTGAACTTTTAATCCCATCCTCATAATCAAACAGAATCCTTATTTTAACCCTTGAGATGCATGTATAATCCCACTGGAGGGCATCGTAATCTCCTGACACGTGCGGTGTCATAGACTTTCCCTCTTCCTCAGTCCACTATGGTAAGAACCACTGCTCCAGAGGATCCAATGCAGAGTCAGCCTGCCTGCCCAGCCTTGTGCCCCTGTGGCCTGGGTAAGGTTCTGTGGGACTAGGGATCTATCCCAGGGGTTGGTAGCTCTGTCTTTGACAAATGGCACTGGGAATCTGCTGCTGCTCTCTAATGAAAATAATCAGCACTGAGCATATTCAGCTGTAACTGTATATGCATTCGGAAATCAGGTACTTTCTTGAGTTGGGCTCTGGGATGTAACAACCGTTGAGATTCTGAGTTTATGGTTGATTGTGGGGGAAGGCGGTTGGGTGTGTAAGAGATGTGTGTGTGTGTGTGTGTGTGTGTGTGTGTGTGTGTGTGTGTGTGTGTGTGTGTGTGTGTGTGTGTGTGTGTGTGTGTGTGTGTGTGTGTGTGTGTGTGTCCCATATCTGTTGCAAGGAGTAAGAATGTTAAGGACAATATAGGATGAATCACAATAACATTGTTTGCTAAAATAATAATTGCTTGACAAAATCGTGGTTATAGGTAACAATCCTTTACATAAACTGCCAACATTATTACGCATATTAATTGTTAATGATGGAAATTAAGATACGCAAGATTTTTGAATACATACAGTACCAGTCAAAAGTTTGGACACACCTACTCATTCATTATTGTTACTATTTTCTACATTGTAGAATAATAGTGAAGACATGAAAACAATTAAATAACACAAATGGAATCATGTAGTAACCAAAAAGTGCTAAACAAATCATATACAAACAAAATATATTTTATATTTTTGATTCTTCAAAATAGTTACCCTTTACCTTGATGACAGCTTTGCACACCCTTGGCATTCTCTCAACCAGCATCACCTGGAATGCTTTTCCAACAGTCTTGAAGGAGTTCCCACATATTCTGAGCACTCGTTGGCCGCTTTTCCTTCACTCTGCAGTCCAACTCATCCCCAAAACCAACTTAATTGGGTTGAGGTTAGGTGGTTCAATCACTCTAGAGAGAGAGAGTCAGGTAGAGAGGGGAGTATAGAGAGAGAGAGTCAGGTAGAGAGGGGAGTATAGTGAGAGAGAGTCAGGTAGAGAGGGGAGTATAGAGAGAGAGTCAGGTAGAGAGGGGAGTATAGTGAGAGAGAGTCAGGTAGAGAGGGGAGTATATAGAGAGAGAGTCAGGTAGAGAGGGGAGTATAGTGAGAGAGAGTCAGGTAGAGAGGGGAGTATAGAGAGAGAGTCAGGTAGAGAGGGGAGTATAGTGAGAGAGAGTCAGGTAGAGAGGGGAGTATATAGAGAGAGAGTCAGGTAGAGAGGGGAGTAATAGTGAGAGAGTCAGGTAGAGAGGGGAGTATAGTGAGAGAGAGTCAGGTAGAGAGGGGAGTATAGAGAGAGAGAGTCAGGTAGAGAGGGGAGTATATAGAGAGAGAGTCAGGTAGAGAGGGGAGTATAGTGAGAGAGAGTCAGGTAGAGAGGGAGTATATAGAGAGAGAGTCAGGTAGAGAGGGGAGTAATAGTGAGAGAGAGTCAGGTAGAGAGGGGAGTATAGTGAGAGAGAGTCAGGTAGAGAGGGGAGTATAGTGAGAGAGAGTCAGGTAGAGAGGGGGTATAGTGAGAGAGAGTCAGGTAGAGAGGGGAGTATAGAGAGAGAGTCAGGTAGAGAGGGGAGTATAGTGAGAGAGAGTCAGGTAGAGAGGGGAGTATATAGAGAGAGAGTCAGGTAGAGAGGGGAGTATATAGAGAGAGAGTCAGGTAGAGAGGGGAGTATAGTGAGAGAGAGTCAGGTAGAGAGGGGAGTATATAGAGAGAGAGTCAGGTAGAGAGGGGAGTAATAGTGAGAGAGAGTCAGGTAGAGAGGGGAGTATAGTGAGAGAGAGTCAGGTAGAGAGGGGAGTATAGTGAGAGAGAGTCAGGTAGAGAGGGGGGTATAGTGAGAGAGAGTCGGGTAGAGAGGGGAGAATAAGGAAAATGAAATTCCATTGAAGTTGAAATGAGAAGGGAATGTCTGAATAGGGAGTTTACCTCTGACTTTGATGCTGAGACGGGACTTTAAGAATGTTTTATACAGAGCGGAAGGGTGAGTGGGAGACTGAGCAAGGCAAGGCTGTGTGATCCAACCTACCCATTTCACCTTCAAATACATGGAATATAAATAGCCGAGTCATCACTGTTTGTCCTGTTGTACCCTGTATGTTCTGGAGCAACACGATGCATGTCCTTCACCACACAACACTTCCTCTTTGGTGACAGATTGTTGAATAGGTTGTCACTGGCAGTTTCCATCTGGTGTACAGTCACCTGACCTTCTGATATCCTTTAATTCCTCTAAAACACAGTGTTCACTGATGTCATGGTTCATCTGGCCTGTTTCTATTTGGGGAATAGCTTTGATAAAATTCAGACAGAAAAGCTAGATAGATTCAGAGGCCTTGAATAGGCCAATGTGCCTGTCTGTTTGTGGAGTGAACCAAGGCTGAGTGCTAAACAAATGTCTTCTGTCTGCTGACACAGAGTATTGACACATTCTAAGTGTTTCTGCTTTATCTGTATTCATCAGGGAAAGTCTGGCTAATACAATTAGTTTTGTTTCAAGTTCTGTTTGCATTTTAAATCGCTCCTTTTTGTCCTTCTTTGGCTCAGTGTTAATTCCTCCCAACGGATCGTCTTATCAAGCACAGCTCCAATGTTAAAATGGCCTCCTCCTGACAACATCAGAGCACAACCTCATTCTTCCCTGGCATCCATTTGCTCTTTGTTCCTCTCTCCAAGCACGACCTCCAAAGAGACTTCATTAGAAACTTCCAAGAGATAAAGACAAACAGAACACCAAAGGCATTAGAACATCTATCCTATTCAGCTCACAACAACAATTAGGCCTTGTCTGCATCATACTATCTCTGGACCTACCACAATATCCAGCCTTTCTATAAAAACAACACAGAAAACATCCCTCAGAAGTAGCTTTGGGAACACTGTCCTGTCTTTCCTGAGAGATCAGGCCTTATCTGTTTGCCTTGTGATTGATTCTCCCTCCATGAGAGGCTGGTCAGTGTGATGCCGAACATGGGTATGTACTATGTCCTGACGCTACTGATTTGCTCTGCAGAGCTCTCTCTCTGTGTGTGTGTGTGTGTCTTTGTGTGTGCATCCGTGCGTGATATTATATTTAAAGAGCGGCTTAGTTAATTAGTCATTATCATATGTTCCCATCAGCTCCTCTGCAGTCCGCAGCACTGATCAGGCCGACGCCGAGCCGATCCCACTGCACTGATCAGGCTGACACGGGCCGACACTGAGCCGATCCCCTTGCACTGATCAGGCTGACACGGGCCGACACTGAGCCGATCCCCCTGCACTGATCAGGTTGCTCATTCAAACATAATGAAAGCTGAAAGGCCTCAGCGACCGGATGGTTCTCCAAGGAGATGCTGGTAAAAAGGCTGGAACCACAAGTCGTACTGGGACAGTCAGAATTCATTTGGTGTTGTCTGATGAAGGAGACAGGAGGCAGCTGATCAAACACAGAGATGGAGGTCTTGCTGCTTGTCTTGCTGCTTTTTGTTCTATGTTGCTCTGTCTGTATGCTACGTCTTGCTTGTCCTATGTTGCTCTGTCTGTATGCTACGTCTTGCTTGTCCTATGTTGCTATGTCTTGCTTGTTCTATGTTGCTATTGTCTATATTGTAATTGTTTTTAATAACCTGCCCAGGGACTGCGGTTGAAAATTAGCCGGCTGGCTAAAACCGGCACTTTTACTGAAACGTTGATTAATGTGCACTGTCCCTGAAAAAATAAACTCAAACTCAAACTCAAACAAAGATAGTGGGAAAAAACTTTAGAATGATGACTGCAGTAGCTTCTGTGTTTTTGATGTTCAAAATACTTAATAAAAATGGCTGTTGAATTTGAATAGGTTGCCTCTTGTAAACTCTTTGTTGTAGCCACTAAAACTCTGAAAAACTAAGGACTACAGTCATGAGATGAAGTTACTGTAGCCTCGACTAATAACGTGTGAATTGACATGAACACCACACACACATTCTGTCAATAAATGATTGTCCTTTATGTCCCTATTATTTCAGAGCGCTCAGGTTCTCACCTTGGCATTGTACTATGAATACAATGATTGCTGCATTAGTCCATTGAAGTAAGTTGAATTATTTCTGAAGGGAAGACCTTGTTAAAAGTGTTTTTATAAAGTTTATCAGGGAGTCAAGTTCATTCGTGCTTTTGAAAGGACAGGAGGCGGTGTGCTGAACTGTTGTGACTGGGAGGTGAGAAGAGGCCAGGAGGCCAGGAGGAGGTGTGCTGAACTGTTGTGACTGGGAGGTTAGAAGAGGCCAGGAGGCCAGGAGGAGGTGTGCTGAACTGTTGTGACTGGGAGGTTAGAAGAGGCCAAGAGGAGATGTGCTGAACTGTTGTGACTGGGAGGTTAGAAGAGGCCAGGAGGCCAGGAGGAGGTGTGCTGAACTGTTGTGACTGGGAGGTTAGAAGAGGCCAGGAGGCCAGGAGGAGGTGTGCTGAACTGTTGTGACTGGGAGGTTAGAAGAGGCTAGGAGGCCAGGAGGAGGTGTGCTGAACTGTTGTGACTGGGAGGTGAGAAGAGGCTAGGAGGCCAGGAGGAGGTGTGCTGAACTGTTGTGACTGGGAGGTGAGAAGAGGCTAGGAGGCCAGGAGGAGGTGTGCTGAACTGTTGTGACTGGGAGGTGAGAAGAGGCTCGGAGGCCAGGAGGAGGTGTGCTGAACTGTTGTGACTGGGAGATTAGAAGAGGCCAGGAGGCCAGGAGGAGGTGTGCTGAACTGTTGTGACTGGGAGGTTAGAAGAGGCCAGGAGGCCAGGAGGAGGTGTGCTGAACTGTTGTGACTGGGAGGTGAGAAGAGGCCAGGAGGCCAGGAGGAGGTGTGCTGAACTGTTGTGACTGGGAGGTGAGAAGAGGCTAGGAGGCCAGGAGGAGGTGTGCTGAACTGTTGTGACTGGGAGGTGAGAAGAGACTAGGAGGCCAGGAGGAGGTGTGCTGAACTGTTGTGACTGGGAGGTGAGAAGAGGCTAGGAGGCCAGGAGGAGGTGTGCTGAACTGTTGTGACTGTGAGGTGAGAAGAGGCTCGGAGGCCAGGAGGAGGTGTGCTGAACTGTTGTGACTGGGAGGTGAGAAGAGGCTAGGAGGCTAGGAGGCCAAGAGGCTAGGAGGAGGTGTGCTGAACTGTTGTGACTGGGAGGTGAGAAGAGGCTCGGAGGCCAGGAGGAGGTGTGCTGAACTGTTGTGACTGGGAGGTGAGAAGAGGCTAGGAGGCCAGGAGGCTAGGAGGCCAGGAGGAGGTGTGCTGAACTGTTGTGACTGGGAGGTGAGAAGAGGCTAGGAGGCTAGCAGGCCAGGAGGCTAGGAGGCCAGGAGGAGGTGTGCTGAACTGTTGTGACTGGGAGGTGAGAAGAGGCTAGGAGGCTAGCAGGCCAGGAGGCTAGGAGGCCAGGAGGAGGTGTGCTGAACTGTTGTGACTGGGAGGTGAGAAGAGGCTAGGAGGCTAGCAGGCCAGGAGGCCAGGAGGAGGTGTGCTGAACTGTTGTGACTGGGAGGTGAGAAGAGGCCTGGAGGCTAGGAGGCCAAGAGGCTAGGAGGCTAGGAGGCCAAGAGGCTAGGAGGAGGTGTGCTGAACTGTTGTGACTGGGAGGTGAGAAGAGGCCAGGAGGCCAGGAGGTCAGGAGGAGGTGTGCTGAACTATTGTGACTGGGAGGTGAGAAGAGGCTAGGAGGCCAGGAGGAGGTGTGCTGAACTATTGTGACTGGGAGGTTAGAAGAGGCCAGGAGGCCAGGAGGAGGTGTGCTGAACTATTGTGACTGGGAGGTGAGAAGAGGCCAGGAGGCCAGGAGGAGGTGTGCTGAACTGTTGTGACTGGGAGGTGAGAAGAGGCTAGGAGGCTAGGAGGCCAAGAGGCTAGGAGGAGGTGTGCTGAACTGTTGTGACTGGGAGGTGAGAAGAGGCTAGGAGGCTAGGAGGCCAAGAGGCTAAGAGGCTAGGAGAGAGTGAAGGGAGCCAAGCACACAGCAGATCCTGAGAGAAGATGAGATCCCCTGTGCCTACCAGGTCACCTGCTGTGCACCCGCACCTGATGAAATATTAACAACACCCTCTTGTCTTTTCCTCTGCAGTCTCTTCTTTACAGGTCTGTTCATCCTGTAGCTCCAACACTCCCTCTAAAGACATGACGCTGCTGCAGATAGCATCATGTTACATAGCATCATGGCAGATAGCATCATGGCAGATAGCATCATGTTACATAGCATCATGGCACATAGCATCATGGCACATAGCATCATGTTACATAGCATCATGGCACATAGCATCATGGCACATAGCATCATGGCACATAGCATCATGGCAGATAGCATCATGGCATATAGCATCATGGCAGATAGCATCATGGCAGATAGCATCATGGCAGACAGCATCATGTTACATAGCATCATGGCAGATAGCATCATGGCACATAGCATCATGGCACATAGCATCATGGCACATAGCATCATGTTACATAGCATCATGGCAGATAGCATCATGGCAGATAGCATCATGTTACATAGCATCATGGCAGATAGCATCATGTTACATAGCATCATGGCAGATAGCATCATGGCAGACAGCATCATGTTACATAGCATCATGGCATATAGCATCATGGCAGATAGCATCATGGCAGACAGCATCATGTTACATAGCATCATGGCAGATAGCATCATGGCACATAGCATCATGGCACATAGCATCATGTTACATAGCATCATGGCAGATAGCATCATGGCAGATAGCATCATGGCAGATAGCATCATGGCATATAGCATCATGGCAGATAGCATCATGTTACATAGCATCATGGCATATAGCATCATGGTAGACAGCATCATGTTACATAGCATCATGGCAGATAGTATCATGGCACATAGCATCATGGCACATAGCATCATGTTACATAGCATCATGGCACATAGCATCATGGCATATAGCATCATGGCAGATAGCATCATGGCACATAGCATCATGGCATATAGCATCATGGCATATAGCATCATGGCAGATAGCATCATGTTACATAGCATCATGGCATATAGCATCATGGCAGATAGCATCATGTTACATAGCATCATGGCAGATAGCATCATGGCAGACAGCATCATGTTACATAGCATCATGGCAGATAGCATCATGGCACATAGCATCATGGCATATAGCATCATGGCAGATAGCATCATGGTAGACAGCATCATGTTACATAGCATCATGGCAGATAGCATCATGGCACATAGCATCATGGCACATAGCATCATGTTACATAGCATCATAGCACATAGCATCATGGCAGATAGCATCATGGCAGATAGCATCATGGCAGATAGCATCATGGCATATAGCATCATGGCAGATAGCATCATGTTACATAGCATCATGGCATATAGCATCATGGCACATAGCATCATGGCATATAGCATCATGGCACATAGCATCATGGCATATAGCATCATGGCATATAGCATCATGGCAGATAGCATCATGTTACATAGCATCATGGCATATAGCATCATGGCAGATAGCATCATGGCACATAGCATCATGGCATATAGCATCATGGCATATAGCATCATGGCAGATAGCATCATGGCAGATAGCATCATGTTACATAGCATCATGGCAGATAGCATCATGGCACATAGCATCATGGCATATAGCATCATGGCAGATAGCATCATGGCAGATAGCATCATGGCAGATAGCATCATGTTACATAGCATCATGGCAGATAGCATCATGGCACATAGCATCATGGCATATAGCATCATGGCAGATAGCATCATGGCAGACAGCATCATGTTACATAGCATCATGGCAGATAGCATCATGGCACATAGCATCATGGCACATAGCATCATGGCATATAGCATCATGGCAGACAGCATCATGTTACATAGCATCATGGCAGATAGCATCATGGCACATAGCATCATGGCAGACAGCATCATGTTACATAGCATCATGGCAGACAGCATCATGTTACATAGCATCATGGCACATAGCATCATGGCAGATAGCATCATGGCAGATAGCATCATGGCATATAGCATCATGGCAGATAGCATCATGGCAGACAGCATCATGTTACATAGCATCATGGCAGATAGCATCATGGCACATAGCATCATGGCATATAGCATCATGGCAGATAGCATCATGGCAGATAGGATCATGGCACATAGCATCATGGCATATAGCATCATGGCAGATAGCATCATGGCAGATAGCATCATGTTACATAGCATCATGGCATATAGCATCATGGCAGATAGCATCATGGCAGATAGCATCATGGCAGATAGCATCATGGCACATAGCATCATGGCATATAGCATCATGGCAGATAGCATCATGGCAGATAGCATCATGTTACATAGCATCATGGCACATAGCATCATGGCATATAGCATCATGGCAGATAGCATCATGGCAGACAGCATCATGGCACATAGCATCATGGCTCATGGCAGATAGCATCATGGCAGATAGCATCATGTTACATAGCATCATGGCAGATAGCATCATGGCAGATAGCATCATGGCAGATAGCATCATGTTACATAGCATCATGGCAGATAGCATCATGGCAGATAGCATCATGGCAGATAGCATCATGTTACATAGCATCATGGCAGATAGCATCATGTTACATAGCATCATGGCACATAGCATCATGGCACATAGCATCATGGCACATAGCATCATGGCAGATAACATCATGGCACATAGCATCATGGCACATATCATCATGGCACATATCATCATGGCACATAGCATCATGGCACATAGCATCATGGCACATAGCATCATGGCATATAGCATCATGGCAGATAGCATCATGGCAGACAGCATCATGGCACATAGCATCATGGCTCATGGCAGATAGCATCATGGCAGATAGCAGCGGTCCCTGTTGGGGTTCAAGAGCAATGGGATAGAGAGGGTAAGGAGTAAGGGTGCATCTCAAATGCTAACTATTACATACAGTATATATTGCACTACTTTTGACCAGGGCCTTTGATCAAAAGTAGTGCACTATAATACTGTATATACGATAGGGAATAGGCCTATGGGTGTGGTCTACAGATGAGAGGAGAGGTATAGAGGTATGGTCGATGGTCTCTGAGGGGACTGTTAGTGCTAACAGACTGCCAGACGCTGCTAAAAGGGCTTGGGGAGTTCAGGGCTATTGATTAGTAAGTGCAGGTAGGCACACAGAGAGACCCTGCCAATGTGAAACCTGGGCCCTGCAAGATCAGGTTAAGCTATAGCTACATGGTATATATTTATTGTATGTTCACTTAATGCTTTTCAGAACATTCACTCTGCACTCGATCCTCCTCCCATCTCTGTCTCTCTCTGCCCCCCTCTCTCCCTCTCTCTCTCGCTCTACCTGTCTCTCTCTGCCCCCCTCTCTCTCTCGCACTCCCTGTCACTCTCTTCACCCCCCCCCCCTCTCTCTCTCCCTCCCTGTCTCTCTCTCTCTCTCTCTCTCTCTCTCTCCCTGTCTCTCTCACTCCCTGTCTCTCTCTGCCCCCCTCTCTCTACCTGTCTATCTCTGCCCCCTCTCTCTCTACCTGTCTTTCTCTATCCTCCTGTCTCTCTCTCCCTCTCTCTCTCTCTCTCTCTCTCTCTACCTGTCCCTCTCTGCCCCCCTCTCTCTCTACCTGTCTCTCTCTGCCTCCCCCCTTTCTCCCTGTCTCTCTCTGCCCCCCCTCTCTCCCTGTCTCTTTGCCCCCCCCTCTCTCTACCTGTCTATCTCTGCCCCCCCTCTCTCTACCTGTCTTTCTCTACCCTCCCCCTCTCTCTCCCTGTCTCTCTCTCTCTCTCTCTACCTGTCCCTCTCTGCCCCCCCCCTCTCTCTCTACCTGTCTCTCTCTGCCCCCCCTCTCTCTCCCTGTCTCTTTCCCCCCCATATTTTTTTGTACACACATCTTAATCTGAAACTTTGGTTTGTAGTTTGCTTCTTAGCTCCGTTACTGGATATTCTATATATCCCTGAAGCACATACACACCATTTACCCATCCATCATGTTCACTATTAAGTGTTCCTGTCATTATTTCAGACAGTCCTCCAGAAATAGAACTCACTTGTTCAGAATCCACTGCCGGGCACGGCAGAACACAGAGAGGGAGTGTGGTAATGGAGGGAAAGGCAGGGAGGAAAGGAAGGGGGTGAGATCTGATCAAGTGAGCCAATCCAGTGGTAATGATGAGCCTGGAGGAGTAGCCGGTCTCCTCTCTCCAGATGTGTACAAGATGCTACTGTGTGTTGTGATGTGGAGATGAAGGGAGCTCGCCCGTCACTAATTGTGTCTGATAAAGGTTGAAAGGAAAACAGAGAGCTAAACTACAACATTTCAGCTGGAGCTTTTAACGTGTTATTTCCACTAGAAGAGAAAGACAGTTGAAACTATTCCTCTCCTATTCCTCAAAATGGCTGCCTATCGCTCCATTGGTCACTAAATCACTATCTTTCTTTGGGCCCAATTAGCGTCTATTTACAGAACAAGCCATTGCTGACAGATGAGTGCTCCCAGTAGGTGATCTATGATTCATATCTATTCTTACTTTGAATATCATAATATACTGAGATGCACATTAGTGTGAGTCATTGACCTAATTAGAGATGATTGAATTATGCATCATCACAGCATTTAAAATTGATACCTTCCCTTCATCGTACTCCACATACATCATCAGTGTCCATACAACATGGAGTGCCTCAATTTACTACCACTTGTGTTCAACCCCATTGATGAATCTAACACCTGCTGTCTGTCACACACAGAGAAGGGTTGATTAACAATCAACCATCCAAACCCCAAAAGGCATGAGGTTACAAACACTTCACTCTTCCCTCAATTTGAACTTTTAATCCCATCCTCATAATCAAACAGAATCCTTATTTTAACCCTTGAGATGCATGTATAATCCCACTGGAGGGCATCGTAATCTCCTGACACGTGCGGTGTCATAGACTTTCCCTCTTCCTCAGTCCACTATGGTAAGAACCACTGCTCCAGAGGATCCAATGCAGAGTCAGCCTGCCTGCCCAGCCTTGTGCCCCTGTGGCCTGGGTAAGGTTCTGTGGGACTAGGGATCTATCCCAGGGGTTGGTAGCTCTGTCTTTGACAAATGGCACTGGGAATCTGCTGCTGCTCTCTAATGAAAATAATCAGCACTGAGCATATTCAGCTGTAACTGTATATGCATTCGGAAATCAGGTACTTTCTTGAGTTGGGCTCTGGGATGTAACAACCGTTGAGATTCTGAGTTTATGGTTGATTGTGGGGGAAGGCGGTTGGGTGTGTAAGAGAATGTGTGTGTGTGTGTGTGTGTGTGTGTGTGTGTGTGTGTGTGTGTGTGTGTGTGTGTGTGTGTGTGTGTGTGTGTGTGTGTGTCCCATATCTGTTGCAAGGAGTAAGAATGTTAAGGACAATATAGGATGAATCACAATAACATTGTTTGCTAAAATAATAATTGCTTGACAAAATCGTGGTTATAGGTAACAATCCTTTACATAAACTGCCAACATTATTACGCATATTAATTGTTAATGATGGAAATTAAGATACGCAAGATTTTTGAATACATACAGTACCAGTCAAAAGTTTGGACACACCTACTCATTCATTATTGTTACTATTTTCTACATTGTAGAATAATAGTGAAGACATGAAAACAATTAAATAACACAAATGGAATCATGTAGTAACCAAAAAAGTGCTAAACAAATCATATACAAACAAAATATATTTTATATTTTTGATTCTTCAAAATAGTTACCCTTTACCTTGATGACAGCTTTGCACACCCTTGGCATTCTCTCAACCAGCATCACCTGGAATGCTTTTCCAACAGTCTTGAAGGAGTTCCCACATATTCTGAGCACTCGTTGGCCGCTTTTCCTTCACTCTGCAGTCCAACTCATCCCCAAAACCAACTTAATTGGGTTGAGGTTAGGTGGTTCAATCACTCTCCTTCTTGGTCAAATAGCCCTTACACAGCCTGGAGGTGTGTTGGGTCATTGCCCTGTTGAAAAAGAAATGACGAAGTCCCACTAAGCACAAACCAGATGGGATGACGTATTGCTGCAGAATGCTGTGGTAGCCATGCTGGTTAAGTGTGCCTTGAATTCTAAATAAATCACAGGCAGTGTCACCAGCAAAGCACCTCCACACCATCACACCTCCTCCTCCATGCTTCACGGTGGGAAACACACATGTGGAGATCATCCGTTCACTTACTCTCACAAAGACACGGCAGTTGGAACCAAAAATCTCAAATTTGGACTCAGACCAAAGGACAGATTTCCACTGGTCTAATGTCCATTGCTCGTGTTTCTTGGCCAATCAAGACTCTTCTTCTTATTGGTGTCCTTTAGTAGTGGTTTCTTTGCAGCAATTCAACCTGTGGCAGTCCTCATGAGATCCAGTTTCATCATAGCGCTTGATGGATTTTGCGACTGCACTTGAAGAAATTTTCAAAGTTCTTGAAATTTTCCGCATTGGCTGACCTTCATGTCTAAGGATTGGACCTTTTTTTCTTCAATTTTCGCCTAAACCGACATACCCAAATCTAACTGCCTATAGCTCAGGACCTGAAGCAAGGATATGCATATTCTTGATACCATTTGAAAGGAAGCACTTTGACATTTGTGGAAATGTGAAATTAATGTAGGAGAATATAATACATTAGATGTGGTAAAAGATAATACAAGGGAAAAAATTGTGTTTTCTATTCTTTTTTTAATCATCTTTGAAATGCAAGAGAAAGGCCATTATATGACTTAGGAGTCTAGGCTCAATTTCGATTTTGGCCACTAGATGGCTGCAGTGTATGTGCAAAGTTTTAGACTGATCCAATGAACCATTGCATTGCTGTTCAAAATGTTGTATCAAGTCTGCCCTAATTTGCCTAATTGGTCAATTGATACATGTTCAAGTACATAACAGTGACTCCCCTCAAACAATAGCATGGCATTTTTTCACTGTAATAGCTACTTTAAATTGTCAGTGCAAGAATTTAAGCTTTCTGCCCATATAAGACATGTCTCTGTCCCGGGAAATGCTCTTGTTACTTGCAACGTCATGCTAATCACGTTAGCTCAACCGTCCCGTGGAGGGTGGGGGGGTGGTCACAGCTCCTGTAGAGGAATGAAGTAATGATGGACTGTCATTTCGCTTTGCTTATTTGAGCTGTTATTCCATAATATGGAGTTGGTCTTTTACCAAATAGGGCTATTTTCTGTACACCACCCCTACCTTGTCACAACACAAATGATTGTCTCGAATGCATTAAGAATGAAAGAAATTCCACAAATTAACTTTTAACAAGGCACACCTGTTAATTGAAATGCCTTCCAGGTGACTCCCTCCTGAAGCTGGTTGAGAGAATGGCAAGAGTGTGCAAATCAAGGCTACTTTGAAGAAACTCAAATCTAAAATATATTTTGATTTGTTTAACACTTTTTTGGTTAATACATAGAAAATAGTACAAATAAAGAAAAGCCCTGCAATGAGCACTGTAGGTGTGCCCAAACTTTTGATTGGTACTGTATAAGCGTGTATGTATGTGTATGTTTTATATATATATATATACTAGCAAAAAAATATATGGGGGATTGGAAGGGATGCAGACAATTACATTGATGGAAGCTACAATCTATCTGCAATATGAAAGCTGATCTACCATCTAAAAAAAAGAAAGAAATACAAATAAGAAAAAATGTGAACAAAAATATAAAAAATAAGCACTGAGATTCGTCGCAAAATCAAGGGAGTCAGAGTTTCACACATTAGTGCTCAGCAGTTTTCTGCCCCGTAAACATCCTAAGAGGCCCCATGCCAGCACATACATTCCTCTGTGCCCATTTGCCAGGCTCATTTCCATTCCTATCTCCATGACAAGGAGATGGATATTGCATCGAGGAAGACAGGGAATCATGTGGAAACCTAGGAATAGGAGACGGAGACCAGTCTTGCTGCGATAGGATCGGGGCTGATTTCCCTTTATTCATTCTAAATGGTTTTTCATTTAGAGCCAGGGGATTTAATTTCCCTGAAAGTTAATTTTTTTAAATAAGAAATTATGCCCCCCTGGCCAGGGTCTCTGGGCTGTGATTTATTCTAATGGAAAAGATTACATCTGGAATTAAAACGCTGCTTGCGCTCATCCCCGGCCAGTACACCAGACAGAAGATAGCAGCACTGAGACAATCAAAAAGATCCCACATTTCTTACACAGGCCTTTAATAACTCACCTCCATATACAGTATCTATTTAAATATGCATTTCATTCCACCCTTTGTATCGCTACAAATATAATTACAATGGCTAATAGCGTATGGCGAGCAGTGTTAACACCGCACGGCACCATTAGCAAGGCTTCATTACTTCTCCTCTTGTGGAAAGAGTATGCTAGGCTAGCTCTATGTTTTTGTTGCTGCTTCCCAATCGGCCATGGGCAGGTGGGTGGAAGAAGAGTCTGTCAAAGCAGCAGTTTGTGAAAGCTTCCCTTTCCTCGGTAGTGCAGCTGAAAGCACTTATCTTGCTGCTGTGAAACGAGGTATTTAACCGGAGAAGGTCAGGTGTAAAATAAAGATCTGCCACATCGCGTGACGAGCTTCTGATGAGGAAATTCATCAAACTCACTGCCATGTCTGGCAGCCTTTTCCCACTAACACTTCCTTTGGCCTTTTTAAGATACCTTTTAAAGGGTATGAGGGCATTCAAATGGATTAAAGCGAGCATCGCACACACTCTGCACTGTTTGGATGGTTGACTCCCTATTCAATCAAGTCTGCTATAATTTGCCCTACATCATTTCTCCCTGAGTCAGGATCACTGTGGATCGTGTTGTGGTGGTGTTTTTATTGTTTCATATAACCTTATTTTCCTGTCAGAGAGAAAAAGGTAGATAGTATAGTGCTACCTTCTCATTACAAATAGATGGAGATGTGCTAGATTTGGAGTAGAATGTCTTCAGTTCTACTTGCAGTATTTTAACTCTTTGCTGGTTCTACGATTCCATTCAACGGGTGTAACCTATAGGGCAGGGATCATCAAATAGATTCAGCAGCGGGACAATTTGTTTCTTGAGCGGATGGTCAGGGGGCCGGAACATAATTACAAATCATTTGTAGACTGAAAACTGACCGCAAGACCAAACAGATACACTATATATGCAAGAGTATGTGGACACCCCTTTAAATGAGTGGATTTGGCTATTTCAGCCACACCCGATGCTGACAGGCATATACAACCGAGCACACGACCATGCAATCTCCACAAACAAACATTGGCAGTAGAATGGCCTTACTGAAGAGCTAAGTGACTTTCAACGTGGCATCGTCATAGGATGCCACCTTTCCAACAAGTTAGTTCCTAAAATGTCTTCCCTGCTAGAGTTTCCCCGGTCAGTTGTTGTGCTGGCGTTGCTTCCAGTAAGTGATATTGTGAAGTGGTTGGCCACACAAGCTCACAGAACGGGACCGGTGAGTGCTGAAGGGCGTAGTGCGTAAAAAGTGTCTGTCCTCGGTTGCAACATTCACTACCGAGTTCCAAACTGCCTCTGTAAGCAATGCCAGCACAACAACTGTTTGTCGGGAGCTTCATGAAATGGGTTTCCATGGCCGAGTAGCCGCACACAAGCCTAAGATCACCATGCACAACGCCTAGCTTGCCACCATTGGACTCTGGAGCAGTGAAAACGCATTCCCTGAAGTGATGAATCACGCTTCACCATCTGGCAGTCCGACGGACAAATCTGGGTTACCTGCCCCAATGCATAGTGTAAACTGTAATGTTTGGTGGAGGAGGAAAAATGATCTGGGCCTGTTTTTCAGGGTTCAGGCTAGAACCCTTAGTTCCAGTGAAGGGTAATCTTAACGCTACAGCATACAATGACATTCTAGACGATTCTGTCCTTCCAACTTTGTGGCAACAGTGTGGGGAAGGCCCTTTCCTGTTTCAGCATGACAATGCCCCCGTGCACAAAGCGAGGTCCATACCAAAATGGTTTGTCGAGAGCGGTGTGGAAGAACTTCACTGGCGTGCACAGAGCCATGACCTCAACCCCCTCGTACACCTTTGGGATGAAATGGAATGCCGACTGCGAGCCAGGCCAAATTGCCCAACATCAGTGCCCAACCTCACTAATGCTCTGGCTGATTGGAATCAAGTCCCTGCAGCAATGTTCCAACATCTTGTGGAAAGCCTTCCCAGAAGAGTGGAGGCTGTTATAGCAGCAAAGGGGGAGCAACTCCATATTAATGGCCATGATTTTGGAATGAGATGTTATACGAGCAGGTGACCACATACTTTTGGTCGTGTAGTTTATAATGTTTGACTAAACTTGCTTATATTTGTATACGATCACGTCTCTATTTTGCGTGGGAACTTGGGAACAGATTCCCAAAATTCAAATCACTTGGATAAAATACATAAAACAAATACTATTGTAAAACTAAAAAATAAACTGAAAACTTGGGGGGCCAAATAAAACCACAGGTTCCAGCTGGGAAACCCAACTATAGAACCAGATCCTTTTAGTATATACAATACAATGGCTTAGTTTCATCCAATTACCACTAAGTCACCTATTGAGGCTCATAGTATCTGACTGAAAGGAAGGTTTAGAATGGCTGCCTGCCACTCCTGTTCCATTGAGTGTTATGTGGACCCTATTCCCTGTTTATCATTCTGAATAAACAGTACAAGTATTCTGAACGGAAACACATGGTCATTTACGGCATGTGAAGAGGATGCAATGCAAATGGAGCTCCTCTAACTGAACTAGTGGCTCACACAAGGCCTTGAGTTAATCCACTCCGATCCACTCCATCACCTTTAATTAACTAGCTGTATAATATCACTGTGGCAAAATGTTTGGCTTCATTTACTCTTATGGATTCATGCATTTATTCAGGCTGACCTCCTACAGCTGCTGGTGTACTAGTCCCTCTGAGTGTGTAGAATACTGAGGCACAGTCTCTTACCTCTTACGACTGGGGGAAGGATAATACAAGTTCAGACCTGCCACAGCCCCAAGACTATAACACCAGAAAATGAAGGACTTAATTGCCATTATAAAACACAATGTAGACTGGACTGCATCCCAAAAATCACTTTGTCTACATTGTTTCATAAAATCAACTTGTGTGCATCCCAAATGGCACCCTATTACCTACATAGTGCACTACTTTTAACCAGAGACCTAACGTCTTGATCAAAAGGAGTGCACGTCGTAAGGAAAAGGGTGCCATTTGGGATGCACACAAGTTGATTTTATGAAACAATGTAGACAAAGTGATTTGATCAAATAAAAGGCCAGACTCCAAACCTCCCCATGCTACATAATAAAGCGTAACTACATCAAACTGATCAGGCATGTCTGAATGGAAACAGCCATTTATACAGGGATGTGAGCAGAAGAAAGAGTAGTGGGAGTCTGGCGTCCGGCCGGTCAGGACAGGTCCAGTCAGTGTGACTGTAAGAGCTCCTTTAATATTCCCAATTCCCAGGAGGCCACTCCCCTTCACCAGTCCCCAATATATTTTGAGTGAAGGTTGCTCTAGATCTGGGCACAAATGCACATTAACGCACGCACGCACACAAAGAGGCTACAGCAGGCAGCAGAGTGGGCTGGTGGAGGGATGAGCACACTGAGAGGGGCTCAGCCTGTCTGCAGATCATAGCTCAGCTCTTTTGGCCACAGTGGAGTGAGCGGTATGTGTGGGATCCTTCAGCAACAACAGGGATTCACCAAATCTGAGAGGAGTCTGAGAACAGAGCATGTTGGATAGGGGTGGGTGTCTCTCTCTGCCAATGAAAACACTCTGAGCTTTGATCCCCTTTCACACTATATAACCTAACAACACATCTGTCTGTCTGTCTGTCTGTCTGTCTGTCTGTCTGTCTGTCTGTCTGTCTGTCTGTCTGTCTGTCTGTCTGTCTGTCTGTCTGTCAGACACAACACTTACCCAGCTTCCTCTCTTAACTATCTTCCTCTTTTTAAAGCCAGTCACCCCACAAAGTTCAAGATGTTACAGCCAACATGTGGGGGTGGATAGACACTAATAAGCATCAAAACCACCAGATTGTCATAGCTGTTTTAGACACACACACGCACACGCACGCACACGCACGCACACACACACACACACACACACACACACACACACACACACACACACACACACACACACACACACACACACACACACACACACACACACACACACACACACACACACACACACACACACACACACACACACACACACACACACGCGCACAAACAAAAAACACAGTCACATACACACACACCCAAGAGCACCTATCCCCTTCCAATCCACGTATATATCTCCTGTTCTCAAGCATGCAGCTGAGGATAGTCTCTCCAGCACACAGCGGGAGCAGACCCAGTGTTTGTGGTTGATTCTGTTTGTTTCGGCTGTTTGATGGAGTTTAGAGCCCCTGCGGCCTTCAATACCGTGAGATGAGCTAGCTGCCATACTGTGTTCACTACCCCAGGCATGCTGTTTAGGTAAGGGCTCACCATAAAAAGGTATTTTCTCTCCCCTCTGTGCAAAGAGAACCCTCTCCCTCTGTTTTGAACTATTACATGACTGTGAAGTCTGGCCACGCTGCTGATGGTCAATAGAGGGACTGTTTTTTTTATCTCTCCCTTTTAATTTCATTACCCTTTCTTCCCTCTACAATGAATGTGCCATAGTGAAGGGATTCAGCAGCATATTCAGCTGGAAGGGTATTAGGCCTTTACTTTTACAGTGTCTTCAGTGAACCTTTTTAGTCATTGCGCTGGAGGACACATCGGATTCCGTTGTTAATCGTTGTTAATCCGATAACTATTATCTACCAGTCGGAAGTACTTGACTTGGCCCCAGCGTTAATTCACTTGTGTTTGTTTCTAGGCACTAATAATACTTTTGATCAGAAAACTGGGTTGGTTATTTCAAAGCTCGGTGAGAAGTTCATCAGATTGTAAGGGCCTTTCTCCCTTAATGATTTGTAAACAAAAGGAGTATGTTCTTTTACGCACGTGAAATGTAAGATTTGGACAATGAGGTATCAAAAACGTTTAACCTGTGATGCAAACTGAATCCTGTGATGATGCTTTTGAGAATGACAGAGACATCTCTGAACCTAACTAACTGAGAAAACACACACACAACTCAAGATGATGTCTGTGCTTGTCAATGCATGACCACCTCAAGGGAAAACCAAGGCAATATATGTAATTGTTTGAAATAATACCACAGCTGTAGCTGAAACTAAAAACCAAACACTGTCTAGTTCTCAAGGTTAGGTCTTATGCATGGAGGGCGATGTCCTAGTCCCAGCTGCTTCAAATCATTCCCTCACACGCAGACAACAACATACCAGCAACATCACAAGTCACTCTATCTCCTCCAGCAGTGTAACCAGTGAGAACATTGAGCTGTACTGGGAAGCAGAGGCAGCGACTAGATATAAACCATAACATATGATTACAGTGCCAATAATTCCTGTTCATAGCTCCATGTCAACTCTCGTCCTCCTCACCTTCATCCCCCCTTCTTCCTCCTCACCCCCTGCTGATTCTCCATCTTCCAGAGACTCATCTGTTGTTCGAGATCTATTCATCAATAACCATTTCCTTCTCAGGGTTTGTCATTGTGCCCCAATGTAGGCCCAGACTGTCTAAGCATTTGACAGACTCCAGTGCTTAGAAATGTTTCAGTTCACACGGCCAGGTAGAAACCATTATGTGGCTTCCATATTGTCCATTCTGAAGTGCAGGTCTCTTGATATCTTGTTATGACAGTTGACTGCTATGTGGGTGTTTGACAGGTGTGTTTCACTGTTAGTCTTCCCTCTGAGGACTGAGACCACACGTGGAACCTTCTCTATCAGACACAAATAGAGCATAGCAAATGTGACACACAATACATTTTCCAGTCCCCTTCTAAAATACCCCCCTAATGTGAACTGGGGCTCATGTAAGGGGGGAAGAAATTCAATAACATTTTGGAAGCAGATTTGTGTTCTTTATTTGGAACATCCAACTAGCTCCACACCCCTGGTTAAAGATGATGTTGGTAATCGTGTTCATAAATGGTAAAGCTGTCAGGTTTAAAAGTCTGTGGTGTGAAAATGACAATGTAAGGTTAGGATGAAAAGTTGCTGTGTGATAAGTGGTTACTACCACCCTCCCACTCACCCACCCACGGTCCCTCAGTGAGCCATCATATCTCAGGCAGTATTTCCACCGAGGCTCAGTTACAGCCAGTGAAAGGTTAACACTTGAGTTGTGATCCTGAATGATGGGGAAATGTGGATCATGACTATGAATTGAAATGGGTTCTTATGGGTGACAGTAAAGGTTGAAATTAACAACGATGAAACATGCTGAGAAAATGAGTTGGAAATTCTTTGCCAAGGCAAACTAGCTCTAATGAAGTGAGACAACATCAATTAATGATAATTAGGGAAAGGGAGGAGGGGTGGAAGGGGGAGAGAGGGGATGTGGGGGGAGCAGAGAAGGAGGGGAGAAGGGGCAGGGAGAGCAAGTGAGGGAGGAGATTAGAGAGGAAGAAGGCAGAGTGAGCTGGATAGATTGCGATTGAGAAGAAATGTAAGAACTGTGAATTAAAATGGGATTGTTTACACTCTGATGCTTGTCTAAGGAGGTCAATTTGAGATGGAAACAACCTATTGCATTTAAGGATTTATCTGCATAATATGACACACAACATTAAGCTGGAGCCTTCACAAGATCTACCCAAACAAGGCACGCACAAGGAATTTGTGAATCTCTTTCAAGTAACCAAAGAAGGATATTCCCATCTAGTCTTTTAAGTGATATAAAATGTTCGACAGACTCGCATATGCTCTCTAGCAGCGTATCAAATCCATATATTTTTAATTGAATATTGCCAAAACATTGCTGCATGCTGTTTGGAAGTGAATGAGTGACGTGCGTACGTCCTGTATATTGTCCTTCCTCCTCTATGTATGGCTGCAGTGTCTCTCTCAGACAATGGGAGCTTTGCGGAAGCTAAGCCATGTGTGATGTGCTGGTGATTGAATTTCTCCTATTAAGCGTGACTGATCAGAGCGGGTGTGATGCAGCAGGCAGCAGTGATGGGGACTGGGCCCAGCTGAGACACAGCTCTGCCATGCAGAGCTACAGCTCTGTAATAGACACTACAGTATTATGAAGGAATGCAGAATGTGTAGTGTGCTGTGGAGTGTGCGCGCGTGCATGGGTGTGTGTGTGAGTGTACTGCGGCCTGTGTACTGTATAATTGTGTATGCTAGGGGCTGTCACATGGGTTCTATTATAAATGAGTGTAGCTCACAGGGGCAGCTGGACGGAGCGTGGGCAGCTGGGTGATTTGGAGAGTGTGGGGAGCAGTTGGGCCAGCTGTGTTAGCTGGTGTGGTAAATGGAGCAGTCACATTTTCCAGAAAGGCTGTGTAGGATGGTACTGTTTGCTATAGGGGAATGTGGTTGGGTAGGGTCCTTATAGGGGATTGAGGTCTAAGCTGCATCTCAACTGGCCCCCTATTCCCTAAATACTGCACTACTTTTGACCAAATCCCTATGGGCCCTAGTCAAAAGTAGCGCACCACAGTATATAGGGAAAAGGGTGTCATTTGGGACTGTGGTCTAGACTCTATAGGATAAAGGTTAGAGTACTATAGCAGGCTCATTAGATCCCAACTCATCAGACCTGGAACTGGCATAAAAAACTCAATTATTGATTAGTGGATGGAGGAAAAGAAAGCGACAGGTACCGTGGATAGATGTTATGGTACTGACATTAGCTCGCACCCATTTCTGATATACTGGGAAGTTGATAGAATCAGGGGTAACTACAGTCAAATGAAATATGGAATGTTGTGTTGTATAACTTTGCATACAGTACCAGTCAAAAGTTTGGACACACTTACTCATTGAAGGGTTTTTCTTTATTTTTACTATTTTCTACATTGTAGAATAATAGTGAAGACATCAACACTTTGAAATAACACATATGGAATCATGTAGCATTCTCTCAACCAGCTTCTTGAGGTAGTCACCCGGAATGCATTTCAATTAACAGGTGTGCCTTGTTAAAAGTTAATTTGTGGAATTTCTTTCCTTCTTAATGCATTTGAGCCAATCAGTTGTGTTGTGACAAGGTAGGGATGGTGTACAGAAGATATAAAACACATTTAGATTTGTTTAACACTTTTTTGGTTACTACATGATTCCATATGTGTTATTTCTTAGTGTTGATGTCGTCACAATGATTCTACAACGTAGAAAATAGTACAAATAAAGAAAAAAATCTTGCAATGAGTTGGTGTGTCCAAACTTTTGACTGGTACTGTATCTGAACACACAGCTAACATGCCTACTCTGCCAAGGAAAAACTAACTGCAAAGCTATGTAGCCTACCATACAGTATATATTGCTGCATTATTTAAGATACCATGCACACAAACAATCAATATCATCAAGGATTTTTCAGATGTCAAAGGAGATATAGAAGATATAGGAGATATACTGTAGAATATATAGGAGCAATAGTAGCTAAAGGAGATATAAGAGCTATAGGATATATAGGAGCTATAGGAGATATAAGAGCTATAGGATATATAGGAGCTGTAGGAGATATAGAAGATATAGGAGATATATGAGCTATAGAAGATATAAGAGCTATAGGATATATAGGAGCTATAGGCGATATAAGAGCTATAGGAGATATACGAGCTATAGAAGATATAAGAGCTATAGAAGATATAAGAGCTATAGGATATATAGGAGCTATAGAAGATATAAGAGCTATAGGAGATATACTGTAGGAGATATAGGAGCTATAGGAGATATAGTATAGGAGATATAGGAGAAAAATGAGATATAGGAGCTATACTGTAGGAGATATAGGAGATATAGGAGCTATAGAAGCTATAGGAGGACCAATGCACCTTCTCTACTTGTCTTTTATTGACAACATAAAGTTTACGATCTCCACACCTCATATAAATAATGGCTTTAGCATGTCAGGATATATTAAAGGCGCTTAACAAATCAATTAGATGTATCTGCATGGGATCCGCCGGATGGTAGGGGGAGAGAGGAAGTGAGAGAAGGAGGAGGAGAGGACAGGGGGAGAGGACAAGGGGAGGGGGAGAGGACATGGGGCGGGGGAGCGATAAGGGAGAGGCTTTCTTTTTCTTTCTCTCTAATTAGACAGTGTAGTGTGAGCTGAATCCCAATAGGAGGATGGAGGTAGCTGCTGAGAGGAGTGGGAGGAGAGAGACAGCGAGAAGGGGGTATAGATACCCTGCCTGACAGTATGTTGGACCGACACCAAAAAATGGGAGGGGAAGCTGGTAAAAACACAGAGATTCAGGAAGGGAAAAATACTCTGTATAAGGCTGAGAAAAAAAGGAAAGCCAGGGAAGGAGGGAGTGATTGTGGTACAGGGGGAATGAGATATTCTAAAACATCCACCCAGCAACCAACTACATGTGTCTCATAGCAGACAGTACAGTCATCAAGGAGGAATACTGTGGTGTGTAGTATGCAGCTGAACTATCAAAGACACACAGTCCTCGTTCCTGTTTGTGTTCCTTCCCAAATTACACACTCACTGAAGGCAGAATACGGTGTCTAGTGAGTCACACACACACACACACACACACACGCAAACAGACACACACACATTTATGCACACATGTACACGCACACACGAGAGACAACCAATCTACTTTCTTGTAATATCAAAGAAGTCCTGCAGTCTTGTGCTTTAGTGAAACCTGGGGGCATGTAGGCAGACTCCCTGCTCAGTAATGAAATAACCCCCTGACTGCTGGATACCATGCCAACAGCACCTCTGTCATATCATGTTGTCATGCATCCTACTGGGATACATAGGCTATCTCTCAATAGGCCTTGTTCTAAGCCCCAGGGTACACTGGCCCTGGGCTAGTTTAGCCTGTGTTCACACAAACATTTGTTAACCCTGGGCTAAGCTTTAGCACTGGGCTAAGGTGCAGTATGAACGCGTCCAATATGTTTTCCAATTGCAGTTTGAACAAAACAATATCTGATACGGTGTTCAGTCTGACAGTCATGTCAATACTTTGGAACTATCTCCATGGTTACCTAGTCATGACAGGTAACTTCACTTTGAGTATAATACTGTATATACAGTACTGTATAATACTGTATATCATTACTATTTAGACCATTTGAGCATGACTTTCAGTTGAAGGGTATGAAATATAATCTCTACTAGATATTTTGGGAACAAACTGATTATATGCTGCATACTCTGTCCCCATCATCATCCACAGATTTGTCATTCTGCAGGAGGACTTCAAATGTCTTCCTTGAGGCTAAAATGACTTTCCTCGGTTTGTCTCACTAGATAGACTAGTCTGTCAATGAGTCAATACTACTTTTGAAGTACAGATATTATTTAAATTTCACAAAGCCCTACATTACTCAGAATATATTACTCGCCATATTTTTAAGGCCAAGGCAAGTCTCGCCAAACTTCAAAAGAGACATTAATTGTTCAATATCGATGGGTTACTATGGTAGTTAACACAAATCACGTTTTATTAGTCGTACAGTGTGTACGAGATCAGCATTGTTATACATCATCCAACGAAATGCTCACCTGTAGTTTCTTTCTCGACAATGCAACAACAACAATAAGACATAATTCATGAAATAATGAGATCATTCTGTTCATTACACAGAACATGCAGGCAAACGATTCCATGTGCTTGTCTACAGATGAGAAAATGAAAGGATTTGAGAGAATGGATAATAATTGAGATCTGAGCCTCCTTCGTTAAGTATTTAACAGACACAGTAAAGGAAGTGCCAACCAGTCTGTGAGTGAGAAAAGCACAACTTGAAAGAGAGATAATCCACCGATGTTTCTGAACTTTCAAACAACAATGACCCATTTTCTTTTGACACCTGTTTCAACACTTCAGTGGAAAATGTGCGTCATTCATTACCTCTCTCCTCTATTTATGTATCAAAAAGGGCATCAAGGTGACAGATTTAGTTGAACCTAATGAAGTAAAATTAAATAAAATGATGAATTATTATGATCTGCCATTTTCTTTGCTATCCACAGAAAGAATACAGTGCAATTAGTGAATATTGATGTGCTCCTCTCTATTGAGAGATATTCATGTGGAGTTGGTGTATTGAGTGTCCCTGTTGTGCAGCTGTTAGTGGGCGGCACCATGCGTGTCCGGTTGGGGCCAGTAAGGGTCACATTTCATTCAGATTTCTTTTCAACTTCATAGGTTGTTTCAGTAGGCTCCCATTTCACACTATTCAACTAATTGCCAGCAAAAGTTCCTGCTTTTCTGACAAGGCCCTGCCCAGGTGCTTTTCTGACAAGGCCCTGCCCAGGTGCTTTTCTGACAAGGCCCTGCCAATGTGCTTTTCTGACAAGGCCCTGCCCATGTGCTTTTCTGACAAGGCCCTGCCCATGTGCTTTTCTGACAAGGCCCTGCCCAGGTGCTTTTCTGACAAGGCCCTGCCCATGTGCTTTTCTGACAAGGCCCTGCCAATGTGCTTTTCTGACAAGGCCCTGCCCATGTGCTTTTCTGACAAGGCCCTGCCCATGTGCTTTTCTGACAAGGCCCTGCCCATGTGCTTTTCTGACAAGGCCCTGCCCATGTGCTTTTCTGACAAGGCCCTGCCCAGGTGCTTTTCTGACAAGGCCCTGCCCAGGTGCTTTTCTGACAAGGCCCTGCCCATGTGCTTTTCTGACAAGGCCCTGCCAATGTGCTTTTCTGACAAGGCCCTGCCCATGTGATTTTCTGACAAGGCCCTGCCCATGTGCTTTTCTGACAAGGCCCTGCCCAGGTGCTTTTCTGACAAGGCCCTGCCAATATGCTTTTCTGACAAGGCCCTGCCCATGTGCTTTTCTGACAAGGCCCTGCCCATGTGCTTTTCTGACAAGGCCCTGCCCAGGTGCTTTTCTGACAAGGCCCTGCCAATGTGCTTTTCTGACAAGGCCCTGCCCATGTGCTTTTCTGACAAGTCCCTGCCCAGGTGCTTTTCTGACAAGGCCCTGCCCATGTGCTTTTCTGACAAGGCCCTGCCCAGGTGCTTTTCTGACAAGGCCCTGCCCAGGTGCTTTTCTGACAAGGCCCTGCCCATGTGCTTTTCTGACAAGGCCCTGCCCATGTGCTTTTCTGACAAGTCCCTGCCCAGGTGCTTTTCTGACAAGGACCTGCCAATGTGCTTTTCTGACAAGGCCCTGCCCATGTGCTTTTCTGACAAGGTCCTGCCCATGTGCTTTTCTGACAAGGCCCTGCCCAGGTGCTTTTCTGACAAGGCCCTGCCAATGTGCTTTTCTGACAAGGCCCTGCCCATGTGCTTTTCTGACAAGGCCCTGCCAATGTGCTTTTCTGACAAGGCCCTGCCCAGGTGCTTTTCTGACAAGGCCCTGCCAATGTGCTTTTCTGACAAGGCTCTGCCCATGTGCTTTTCTGACAAGGCCCTGCCCATGTGCTTTTCTGACAAGGCCCTGCCCAGATGCTTTTCTGACAAGGCCCTGCCAATGTGCTTTTCTGACAAGGCCCTGCCCATGTGCTTTTCTGACAAGGCCCTGCCCATGTGCTTTTCTGACAAGGCCCTGCCCATGTGCTTTTCTGACAAGGCCCTACCAATGTGCTTTTCTGACAAGGCCCTGCCCATGTGCTTTTATGACAAGGCCCTGCCCATGTGCTTTTCTGACAAGGCCCTGCCCATGTGCTTTTCTGACAAGGCCCTGCCCAGGTGCTTTTCTGACAAGGCCCTGCCCATGTGCTTTTCTGACAAGGCCCTGCCCATGTGCTTTTCTGACAAGGCCCTGCCCAGGTGCTTTTCTGACAAGGCCCTGCCAATGTGCTTTTCTGACAAGGCCCTGCCCATGTGCTTTTCTGACAAGGCCCTGCCAATGTGCTTTTCTGACAAGGCCCTGCCCAGGTGCTTTTCTGACAAGGCCCTGCCAATGTGCTTTTCTGACAAGGCCCTGCCCAGGTGCTTTTCTGACAAGGCCCTGCCAATGTGCTTTTCTGACAAGGCCCTGCCCAGGTGCTTTTCTGACAAGGCCCTGCCCATGTGCTTTTCAACACCCTGGCTGTATGCTTTCATGATCCACCTTTGTTTTATACAATGATTCCAATTCATTTGTGTGGAGAAATTCAACATTTTATTCACAGCTTTTTTCTACCTATCAAAAAAACGTTCACAAATGGATTGGCAAACGGCCCTGTTCACTCAATCCTCTTTATAAAGCGTGGAAAGAGGGCCTTCACGCTGTTCTAGTCATTTACTCTGCCCCCCCACTCAGAGACAAAACATCATTGCAGCCCCTGCAAATAATCCATCTGATTCAAGTTCTTTCAGGGCCTTAATTAAATTTCCTAACGACCGGGGAGCTACAACAGAGGGATTGGCTGGCCAGTGGATGGGAGATCAGAGGAACGAAAACTCCCCATTTAAAGCATATAGGACTCAGAGCCAGCCCGATTTCACTGTTACCATGTATTCACCTGACAGAAAAGACTAAAATACATGGCAGTGACAGCCAATCTCACTCCATATTAAACCTAGTGCAGATCACAAAGACGCAACACATGTTTTTTAATGAGAGAGGCAATTAGGCTGTGATACTGAGGGTCCATGTGTAGGAGATTGTTCATTTCAATTACAGGACACATCAGTTTCCACTTTAGTGGTGTCTCCATGGAGAAGATCTATGAGGGCCCGGCTTTATTAGAAAGCATAACACTGTTAGGCCTGTGTCCAGGCCCGTGTCCAGGCTTATATTGAACAATGTCCGCTGGAAAATGAATAAAAGAAAAACAGAGGTGCTTTTTGACATCAACTGCCAGAGGAATGCATATTCAGAGAATGAGTTCTCCGAGAAAGGTTCCAGTCATTAAGCCTCTCCAACATTGTTGTCATTGGTGACATGGTCTGAGCAGCAGTGATATGGCGCAACACAGTGGCATTTTGGGTTTATCTCTCCCAACTGGACAGGGAGAGAGCATCATGTGTGAAAAAACCCTGAATTAATCTAACAAGCTTGTTGCTTGTTAAATACGCGCTCCGTCTCCTGCAGAATGACAATAACGAGGCTTCAGCTTACCACCATCCAGCTGCATGCCATTGTAAAGTGAATCAATTAATACGTGATCACACAGCAAAACTGACAAATAAAGGAAATAATTCAGATTAGACACAAAGCTTTGCCAAGGTATGAAATATGGCAGGATTTATGGGACTGGAGGGACACGGTGGCAGTGTTTGTGGGGGACAAGAGGGCCTGTTCACTCAGTGTCCACTCTGGAGGGCTGAAGTCTGGCCAGCCAGCACTCTCTGCATCATTAACTCAACTTCTCCCCGGTGTGGTGTTTTGGCTGCTATCGCCATGTATCTGCACACTATGTGCCAGGAACAACAGAAGTCAAGGAGACAGAGAGAGAAAGACAGAGAGAGACAACTTTTTCTCAGACACAGCATTTGCTTCAGCATTGCTTTGAATACAAGTGTCTGTTAAATGGCATATATTGTTCTTCTTCTTCTTCTTCTTAAAAAGCGTCCACCATGTCATGTTATGATGCTGTCGCCAAGGGAACAGTGAGTGAGCTACAGTAAGTTTAATGCCAGTGCTGTTTTGGGAAGGTGTTGCATGGTTGGTCTCACAGAGAGTTTCAGAATACATACATCTCCCAGTCTGCTCCCTGGCTGTTAACGAGAGTTTAGAGACAGAAAATCTTTCAGCCAGATCCTCTGCAGAGCTTCTGAGCCTGTAGCTGCCCTGGGGGGCGATGGGCTGGGCGTGCCTCTCTACCCCGCTACCCTCTACCCACACCGGGCTATCGGCGGTGGTGAAGCAGGCGCTAGGCTTGCCACCAGTTCTCCCGAAGCAGCCCGGTCTGATGGGGAGATGACAAAAACAGGTGCTACCACTTGCCAACTGCTTCCGAGTCACCGAGGTGGGAGGAAAGCGATGAAGGAGAACAAAGGGGGAGAGAAAATGGCTGTGAAAGAAAAGAGCAGCTAGCACGTGGACCTGAGCTGTCTGTGAACAGTAATCATTCAAATGGGAGGCACCTGATGAGAGGAGGTGGACTAAGGACACCGGGAGAGAGAGACTCTCACAGCCACATCATTCGGTTGGTTCAGAACAGTCCCACACTGCTGTTTGTCTCCTGTACACGCGGCCAAGGAAGAAGTGCTGAAGTAGCTTCTCTCTCAGTCATTTCTAAAGAAACTCAGCAACAGTTGCATGTGCTGGAACCCGCTCAGGAATCAGGAATGCTATTGTTTCTAAATGTTTCAGCTAAAGGCTTCAGGTTTCTACGTTATCATAGCGTTCATAACATAACAAGGCATCTTCATTTTGCCTTTCCTATATATTCCCATAGGCCTCTGGTCAAACGTGGTGCACTATAGAGGGAATAGGATGCCATTTGGGATGCAGTCAGAGAGAACTAGGAGTGTGCAGCAATCAGAACAGTAGCTACAGTTGAGGATAGGAGAGTCGTCTCGGACTCATCCACTGGACATACTGTGGACTTTAAGTGTGCTGCTCCACCGGAGTGGTTTTATCAGGCTATCCAAACAGATAAAAGACCCACACATGCAACGTTAACAAACACACTTATGCAGCCCTTCCTTGGCTGAGATCGTGCAATGAATGTTTAGTATCTGTGTGGTGTTCCAACACTGTATTCCCAGTAAGGTATCACTAACGCTAATCAACACACACAGCATGACATGACCTTGGCACATCAAAACAGAAGCTCGTATAGACAAATAATAGATGAGGATGGGAGTCCGTTCCATCTGCCCTGTAAAGTGTTGCGTTCAGGGGTCTGTTCCATCTGCCCTGTAAAGTGTTGCTTTCAGGGGTCTGTTCCATCTGCCCTGTAAAGTGTTGCTTTCAGGGGTCTGTTCCATCTGCCCTGTAAAGTGTTGCTTTCAGGGGTCTGTTCCATCTGCCCTGTAAAGTGTTGCTTTCAGGGGTCCGTTCCATTTGCCCTGTAAAGTGCTGCGTTCAGGGGTCCGATCCATCTGCCCTGTAAAGTGTTGTGTTCAGGGGTCTGTTCCATCTGCCCTGTAAAGTGTTGTGTTCAGGGGTCCGTTCCATCTGCCCTGTAAAGTGTTGCTTTCAGGGGTCTGTTCCATCTGCCCTGTAAAGTGTTGCTTTCAGGGGTCTGTTCCATCTGCCCTGTAAAGTGTTGCTTTCAGGGGTCTGTTCCATCTGCCCTGTAAAGTGTTGCTTTCAGGGGTCCGTTCCATTTGCCCTGTAAAGTGCTGCGTTCAGGGGTCCGATCCATCTGCCCTGTAAAGTGTTGTGTTCAGGGGTCTGTTCCATCTGCCCTGTAAAGTGTTGTGTTCAGGGGTCCGTTCCATCTGCCCTGTAAAGTGTTGCTTTCAGGGGTCTGTTCCATCTGCCCTGTAAAGTGTTGTGTTCAGGGGTCTGTTCCATCTGCCCTGTAAAGTGTTGTGTTCAGGTGTCCGTTCCATCTGCCCTGTAAAGTGTTGTGTTCAGGTGTCCGTTCCATCTGCCCTGTAAAGTGTTGTGTTCAGGTGTCCGTTCCATCTGCCCTGTAAAGTGTTGCGTTCAGGGGTCTGTTCCATCTGCCCTGTAAAGTGTTGCTTTCAGGGGTCTGTTCCATCTGCCCTGTAAAGTGTTGCTTTCAGGGGTCTGTTCCATCTGCCCTGTAAAGTGTTGCTTTCAGGGGTCTGTTCCATCTGCCCTGTAAAGTGTTGCTTTCAGGGGTCTGTTCCATTTGCCCTGTAAAGTGCTGCGTTCAGGGGTCCGTTCCATTTGCCCTGTAAAGTGCTGCGTTCAGGTGTCCGTTCCATTTGCCCTGTAAAGTGCTGCGTTCAGGGGTCCGATCCATCTGCCCTGTAAAGTGTTGTGTTCAGGGGTCTGTTCCATCTGCCCTGTAAAGTGTTGTGTTCAGGGGTCCGTTCCATCTGCCCTGTAAAGTGTTGCTTTCAGGGGTCTGTTCCATCTGCCCTGTAAAGTGTTGCGTTCAGGGGTCCGTTCCATCTGCCCTGTAAAGTGTTGTGTTCAGGTGTCCGTTCCATCTGCCCTGTAAAGTGTTGTGTTCAGGGGTCTGTTCCATCTGCCGTGTAAAGTGTTGTGTTCAGGTGTCCGTTCCATCTGCCCTGTAAAGTGTTGTGTTCAGGTGTCCGTTCCATCTGCCCTGTAAAGTGTTGTGTTCAGGGGTCTGTTCCATCTGCCCTGTAAAGTGTTGTGTTCAGGTGTCCGTTCCATCTGCCCTGTAAAGTGTTGCGTTCAGGGGTCTGTTCCATCTGCCCTGTAAAGTGTTGTGTTCAGGTGTCCGTTCCATCTGCCCTGTAAAGTGTTGTGTTCAGGGGTCTGTTCCATCTGCCCTGTAAAGTGCTGCGTTCAGGTGTCTGGTTCCATCTGCCCTGTAAAGTGTTGTGTTCAGGTGTCCGTTCCATCTGCCCTGTAAAGTGTTGTGTTCAGGGGTCCGTACCATCTGCCCTGTAAAGTGTTGTGTTCAGGTGTCCGTTCCATCTGCCCTGTAAAGTGTTGTGTTCAGGTGTCCGTTCCATCTGCCCTGTAAAGTGTTGCGTTCAGGGGTCTGTTCCATCTGCCCTGTAAAGTGTTGCTTTCAGGGGTCTGTTCCATCTGCCCTGTAAAGTGTTGCTTTCAGGGGTCTGTTCCATCTGCCCTGTAAAGTGTTGCTTTCAGGGGTCTGTTCCATCTGCCCTGTAAAGTGTTGCTTTCAGGGGTCTGTTCCATTTGCCCTGTAAAGTGCTGCGTTCAGGGGTCCGTTCCATTTGCCCTGTAAAGTGCTGCGTTCAGGGGTCCGATCCATCTGCCCTGTAAAGTGTTGTGTTCAGGGGTCTGTTCCATCTGCCCTGTAAAGGGTTGTGTTCAGGGGTCCGTTCCATCTGCCCTGTAAAGTGTTGCTTTCAGGGGTCTGTTCCATCTGCCCTGTAAAGTGTTGCGTTCAGGGGTCCGTTCCATCTGCCCTGTAAAGTGTTGTGTTCAGGTGTCCGTTCCATCTGCCCTGTAAAGTGTTGTGTTCAGGTGTCCGTTCCATCTGCCCTGTAAAGTGTTGTGTTCAGGTGTCCGTTCCATCTGCCCTGTAAAGTGTTGTGTTCAGGGGTCTGTTCCATCTGCCCTGTAAAGTGTTGTGTTCAGGTGTCCGTTCCATCTACCCTGTAAAGTGTTGTGTTCAGGGGTCTGTTCCATCTGCCCTGTAAAGTGTTGTGTTCAGGTGTCCGTTCCATCTGCCCTGTAAAGTGTTGTGTTCAGGGGTCTGTTCCATCTGCCCTGTAAAGTGCTGCGTTCAGGTGTCTGTTCCATCTGCCCTGTAAAGTGTTGTGTTCAGGTGTCCGTTCCATCTGCCCTGTAAAGTGTTGTGTTCAGGGGTCCGTTCCATCTGCCCTGTAAAGTGTTGTGTTCAGGGGTCCGTTCCATCTGCCCTGTAAAGTGCTGCGTTCAGGTGTCCGTTCCATCTGCCCTGTAAAGTGTTGTGTTCAGGTGTCCGTTCCATCTGCCCTGTAAAGTGTTGCGTTCAGGGGTCTGTTCCATCTGCCCTGTAAAGTGTTGTGTTCAGGTGTCCGTTCCATCTGCCCTGTAAAGTGTTGTGTTCAGGGGTCTATTCCATCTGCCCTGTAAAGTGCTGCGTTCAGGTGTCTGTTCCATCTGCCCTGTAAAGTGTTGTGTTCAGGTGTCCGTTCCATCTGCCCTGTAAAGTGTTGTGTTCAGGTGTCCGTTCCATCTGCCCTGTAAAGTGTTGTGTTCAGGTGTCCGTTCCATCTGCCCTGTAAAGTGTTGTGTTCAGGGGTCCGTTCCATCTGCCCTGTAAAGTGTTGTGTTCAGGGGTCCGTTCCATCTGCCCTGTAAAGTGCTGCGTTCAGGTGTCCGTTCCATCTGCCCTGTAAAGTGTTGTGTTCAGGTGTCCGTTCCATCTGCCCTGTAAAGTGTTGCGTTCAGGGGTCTGTTCCATCTGCCCTGTAAAGTGTTGTGTTCAGGTGTCCGTTCCATCTGCCCTGTAAAGTGTTGTGTTCAGGGGTCTATTCCATCTGCCCTGTAAAGTGCTGCGTTCAGGTGTCTGTTCCATCTGCCCTGTAAAGTGTTGTGTTCAGGTGTCCGTTCCATCTGCCCTGTAAAGTGTTGTGTTCAGGGGTCCGTTCCATCTGCCCTGTAAAGTGTTGTGTTCAGGGGTCCGTTCCATCTGCCCTGTAAAGTGCTGCGTTCAGGTGTCCGTTCCATCTGCCCTGTAAAGTGTTGTGTTCAGGGGTCCGTTCCATCTGCCCTGTAAAGTGCTGCGTTCAGGTGTCCGTTCCATCTGCCCTGTAAAGTGTTGCTTTCAGGGGCAGAAAGACACTACACTACACTACACTACCCAAAATAAATAAAAATAGGTCAGAATATATAATAAATAATATATGCCATTTATTGGACACTTTTATCCAAAGCGACCATTTTACGTATGGGTTCTGCATTCCAATATCCGTCTTGGCTTTTGAATTACTGGTTGTTTTTCAGTGTGTTTTTGATGACTCAGTATAATTACAAGGACTCCTGCTTCGAATGGAAGTGGTGAATGGCAATACAAACCCGAAATTAAATAGCAAGTGTGGCCCTGTCTATGAACAAGCGAAAGGCAAGATTGGACACATTAAAATGCACCTCGGAGGAAAATACTCATTATTTTTACACTTGTACAGTCGGAAGAGGGGGGTTTGGGGGG
Organism: Oncorhynchus keta; assembly: GCF_023373465.1. Lineage (NCBI taxonomy): Eukaryota > Metazoa > Chordata > Actinopteri > Salmoniformes > Salmonidae > Oncorhynchus > Oncorhynchus keta. The sequence continues at coordinate 22,263,072 of NC_068438.1, forward strand.
ACGACGACCCTGTATTATATGAGACTAACACTTGAGATTAGCGGATCAGAATAAGGGGGTGGATTTAAATGTATTCCTTCTTTGGCTTCGTGTTATTCTTTCTGAAGGGTTTACAGAATGAGAGGGAAGGTACATAGGAAATCTATTTAAACATGACAGTGTAGCAGGAATGACTTAAAGCTACAAAATACTACTGTCAGAAGCCCTTCAGTTATGTCACAGTTGTCTGGAACAGAGCTAGCTGGGTCAGGTCAGTGACCTGGAAGAAATGCATACATTTATGTCAAAGATGTCAAAATATTTACATTCAGATTCGCTTATGTTCAATTGGAGCTTTCCCTCCATAACCTTCATCTCAACCTGCCAGAGATCCTACATCCCATTACATACTGTATGTGACATGGAAGTTACTATAGCTCTCATGTATACCCATCATAACAACACTATTATCTATCAGTTCTACCTAATGCTATGACTTTATCTGATGGTATATCTTTATAAGGGACCTGGGAGGATGTGGGCATGGAAAGTGGACCAGGGGGTTTAGCTGGTAATCTTCGGGAGAATGGGAGGGAGAGAAGGAAGAAGGGGGGGAGAGCAGCAGCCACTATGACTCTGAAAGTTCATAAAACAGTCCATAAAACATAGTCATAGTGACTGCTGCTCTCCCCCTCTCCCCCCTTCTTCCTTCTCTCCCTCCCATTCTCCCTCTTCCCCCTTCTCTCCCTCCCATTCTCCCTCTTCCCCCCTTCTCTCCCTCCCATTCTCCCTCTTCCCCCCTTCTCTCCCGCCACATTCTCCCTCTTCCCCCTTCTCTCCCTTCCACTCTCCCTCTTCCCCCTTCTCTCCCTCCCATTCTCCCTCTTCCCCCTTCTCTCCCTCCCATTCTCCCTCTTCCCCCCTTCTCTCCCTCCCATTCTCCCTCTTCCCCCCTTCTCTCCCTCCCATTCTCCCTCTTCCCCCTTCTCTCCCTCCCACTCTCCCTTCTCTCCCTCCCATTCTCCCTCTTCCCCCCTTCTCTCCCTCCCATTCTCCCTCTTCCCCACTTCTCTCCCTCCCATTCTCCCTCTTCCCCCCTTCTCTCCCTCCCATGCTCCCTCTTCCCTCCCATTCTCCCTCTTCCCCCCTTCTCTCCCTCTTCCCCCCTTCTCTCCCTCCCATTCTCCCTCTTCCCCCCTTCTCTCCCTCTTCCACCCCTTCTCACCCTTCCATTCTCCCTCTTCCCCCCTTCTCTCCCTCCCATTCTCCCTCTTCCACCCCTTCTCTCCCTTCCATTCTCCCTCTTCCCCCCTTCTCTCCCACCCATTCTCCCTCTTCCACCCTTCTCTCCCTCTATCGTTCCATTTTGGCCCAATGTGTGGTCAGGGGAATGGAATTTCAAATGGACAGTCCTCACTTTCACCATCACATCTATGATTGCCTTTCTGATAACACTTTTTGTTTCTCCCCTCACTCCACTTTTCCCTCAATCACTCGTTCCTTCTTTTCCTGGTGAGTTTTCCTTCCTGGCTGTTAGGGTCAGCTGGAGTTCCTCCTGATGTCCTCCTCTGGACCTGGCTGCTCATTAGGAACCTCTGTGTCACTTCCAGACAACAAAACAAAGCAAAGCAACGGATAAGTCATGGGTCACATGACTATACTTATGACCTTTCACACACGGATTTCTCTCTCCTACACTGTATATCTTGTTCTCTTTCTTTCTCTCTCTCTCCCGCTCTCTCCCTCTCTGTCGCTCTCTCTCTTTCTCTCGCTCTCTCACCCTCTCTCTCTTCCCCTCTATTCCTTCTCTCACTCCCTATCCTGTTGTATCATGTATTCTCGTCCCATCCTGCTCCCACCACCCCTATACTGCATGAACCTTTCTATTCTACAGGAGTCAGAATTCACCAGCAGATCTCGCTGAAGGCTTCTACTGCTGAGATACCGTTAAGTGGCCTTCTATGAACCTTTCAAACTCCTCCTCATAAGCCCCTCTACCTTCCATACCCTCCATCCACTGAAATAAGTTCATTACAAAAAGATGGGGAGATCACTGATAGCTCTGTGGCTCTCTGGGGGGTCCCAGCAGACGGCTTTACACATTGAGAGTATTCACACATTACTGGCAAAACAAGGTTCTGTGAGAGGGTAATGCTGGAGGTGATGGTCATTGCTAGATGTCTTTAGTGGTAAGGGAGAGGACTGAGTGCACTATGATCTCTGCTCAGAGATGGATGATTGACAGCACCATGGGGGATTGAAGGTCTGCTCTTTAAGGATGCTGTACAGTGCATCTATTTTGTTTTGCACCGGTGCCCATCAGCATCCCCCCCCACATACACACCCACACACAAATGAAAAAAACATGCACACAAAGCCCCACACAGACACAAACCCTGGAGCCGGGCCAGGCCCACAGAACTCTCTGAACTGTCTGACAGGAGCTAAATCCAGAAATAGTGCTGCTTGAATACCAGCTAAGAGCTGTCATTTGGCATCTATTACCCTACTTTAAGGAAACTTCCATGCACAGTGTTGCAGCTTAAGCAGCCTCTATATATAGCTAGAGAAATAGAGCATAGCCTCCAGTTGGAGGAGCAAAAGCTGAATCCCATCCAATAAGCTGAGGCACTGGGAGTTTCTCTCAGTCTGCTGGCGTTGCTCAATATTGAGCACTGGGTTCCTTCTCAAGGGATTGTTTCTGGCATAACAACATACTGTAAGCTTCGCATCTTTAGCCTCTAGCCTCTGGGCAGTTCTGTGGTGCCCGAACTCCTCCTGCAACCGGGATTCTGGGCTCTAATCAAAGATTTGTTTGAGCGAAGATACCCCAACCTCAATCAATTAAGTCCGGTGGGGTAACTGGCTCCTGGAGAAAGTCTGAAATGAGTTGCAAAGGGCACTGCAGTTTTAATTAGTGACCTACTACAGGAAGGAAGATGGTGCAAAGCTTTTCCTGTGTTTTTATTGATGGTTCAGGGTTTCTCTCTCTCCCCCCTCTTTCTTTTCCTCTCTGTCTTTGTCTCTGTCTTGTTTGTGATGCTGTGTAAACTAAACAGTGCCTCCACTTTTATTTTTCTGTCCCTTCTACTCTTGATCACTTCCTCTCTCCTGCCTGCTGCTTGTCATGATTATTATTCCCCAGGTGTGGCTTCTCTCCTCTCTCTCTGACACTCCACATGGCCCTGGTCCCTGTGTGCCCACAGCAGAATACACACCATCCTCATTATCACACTTTATTATGCTGATGAAGGAAGCAGAAAACCGCTTTTGGCCTCCGCCGCAGCGTTACACAGGTGGCACCATGGCATTGGTCAATTCCTAGATCTATTGGCCCCTCCTCCTCCACCGGCTCTGTCTGCTACTCTCTCTCTCTCTCTCTCTCTCTCTTCCTGTCCCCCTCCGACATCCAGTCTAACCAGCACACTGGATCATATCATCTGTCTCCACTTACGTCCAGCCCTCAGCCAGCCCCATTCAGATAGCATGTCACAATGCACATTAGTACATTCTCCCCCTCACTGTCTCTCCCTGTGAACAGTACAGTATAGAGAGTAATGTATATATGCATCCCTGATACAGCATATGAGAGTGCAGATTGCAAATGATGTACACTGCCTTAAGTGTCCAGGCCATCCATCAGAGGAGGAGGCAGACATATTGGATGATTTATGACTCCTCAGCCACAGTGCTGAGAGCAGCTTTCTGACACATTGCTCTGTTTTTACGGCTAGGAATCAAAATAATTGTGCACAACAAAAAGAGGGCGTTCAAGGGCTTTCATTTTGATTTGGAAAGCTATCTATCAGTGGTGGGGGAGGGGAGGAGGAGGTAAAAACATGTTGATGTTGTTTTATAGCTGCTGGATTCTGGCCAGAGGGCCATGCCAGGAAGAGGAGCAGAGCAGAGAGACACTCTAGAAGCCCAGACCTCCTGCCCTGCCTGCCTGGCCTGGAGAACACACACACACACCCACCCACCCACCCACACACTAACTAACGCACCCAAGAACAAGAGCAAACACGTCTATCTACGTGCACACACACATGGTTGTCAGAAAAAAGCCTAGACACCTCACTAGACCTCACTGCTCCTCACTGTTCCTCACTGTTCCTCACTGCTCCTCACTAGACCTCACTGCTCCTCACTAGACCTCACTGCTCCTCACTGTTCCTCACTAGACCTCACTGCTCCTCACTGTTCCTCACTAGACCTCACTGCTCCTCACCAGACCTCACTGCTCCTTACTAGACCTCACTGCTCCTCACTAGATCTCACTGTTCCTCACTGCTCCTCACTAGACTTCACTCCTTCTCACTGGACTTCACTGCTCCTCACTGGACCTCACTGTTCCTCACTGCTCCTCACTGGACCTCAATAGACCTCACTGCTCCTCACTGGACCTCACTGCTCCTCACTAGACCTCACTGCTCCTCACTGGACCTCACTGCTCCTCACTAGACCTCACTGCTCCTCACTGGACCTCACTGCTCCTCACTAGACCTCACTGCTACTCACTGGACCTCACTAGACCTCACTGCTCCTCACTAGCTTTCACTGCTCCTCACTATTCCTCACTGTTCGTCACTAGACCTCACTGCTCCTCACTAGACCTCACTGCTGCTCACTAGATCTCACTGCTCCTCACTGTTCCTCACTGCTCCTCACTAGACTTCACTCCTTCTCACTGGACTTCACTGCTCCTCACTGGACCTCACTGCTCCTCACTGTTCCTCACTAGACTTCACTGTTCCTCACTGCTCCTCACTAGACCTCACTGCTCCTCACTAGACCTCACTGCTCCTCACTGGACCTCACTGTTCCTCACTGCTCCTCACTGCTCCTCACTGTTCCTCACTGCTCCTCACTAGACCTCACTGTTCCTCACTGCTCCTCACTAGGACCTCACTGTTCCTCACTGCTCCTCAATGCTCCTCACTGTTCCTCACTGCTCCTCACTAGACCTCACTGTTCCTCACTGCTCCTCACTAGACCTCACTGTTCCTCACTGCTCCTCAATGCTCCTCACTAAACCTCACTGTTCCTTACTGCTCCTCACTGTTCCTCACTGCTCCTCACTAGACCTCACTGCTCCTCACTGTTCCTCACTGCTCCTCACTAGACCTCACTGTTCCTCACTGCTCCTCACTGCTCCTCAATGCTCCTCACTGCTCCTCACTAGACCTCACTGTTCCTCAATGCTCCTCACTAGACCTCACTGCTCCTCACTGTTCCTTACTGCTCCTCACTGCTCCTCACTAGACCTCACTGCTCCTCACTGTTCCTTACTAGACCTCACTGCTCCTCACTGTTCCTTACTGCTCCTCACTGTTCCTCACTGCTCCTCACTGTTCCTTACTAGACCTCACTGCTCCTCACTGTTCCTTACTGCTCCTCACTGCTCCTCACTGCTCCTCACTGTTCCTTACTGCTCCTCACTACTCCTCACTGTTCCTCACTGTTCCTTAATAGACCTCACTGCTCCTCACTGTTCCTCACTGCTCCTCACTGTTCCTTACTGCTCCTCACTGCTCCTCACTGCTCCTTACTGCTCCTCACTGCTCCTCACTGTTCCTTACTAGACCTCACTGCTCCTCACTGTTCCTTACTAGACCTCACTGCTCCTCACTGTTCCTTACTGCTCCTCACTGCTCCTCACTGTTCCTTACTGCTCCTCACTGTTCCTCACTGCTCCTCACTGTTCCTTACTGCTCCTCACTGCTCCTCACTGTTCCTTACTGCTCCTCACTGTTCCTTACTGCTCCTCACTGCTCCTCACTGTTCCTTACTGCTCCTCACTACTCCTCACTGTTCCTCACTGTTCCTTACTAGACCTCACTGCTCCTCACTGTTCCTTACTGCTCCTCACTGTTCCTTACTGCTCCTCACTGGATGTAGTTCTGGATGTAACAGTGTGATATAATAATACAGCAAGTCAGGCTTACAAGCAACATATCACAAACTATAACATCAATGCTCCACCTCAGAACCTGGCATACACCCTTTGACTGCAACCAGCTATTGGGAGAGGCACTACACTACAACAGACACTACACTACAACAGACACTACACTGCAACAGGCACTACACTACAACAGGCACTACACTACAACAGGCACTACACTACAACAGGCACTACACTACAACAGGCACTACACTACAACAGACACTACACTACAACACTACAACAGGCACTACACTACAACATACACTACACTACAACAGGCACTACACTACAACAGGCACTACACTACAACAGGCACTACACTACAACAGGCACTACACTACAACATACACTACACTGCAACAGACACTACACTACAACAGGCACTACACTACAACAGACACTACACTGCAACAGACACTACACTACAACAGCCACTCCACTACAACAGACACTACACTACAACAGACACTACACTACAACAGGCACTACACTACAACAGGCACTACACTACAACAGGCACTACACTACAACAGGCACTACACTACAACAGGCACTACACTACAACAGACACTACACTGCAACAGACACTACACTACAACAGCCACTCCACTACAACAGACACTACACTACAACAGACACTACACTGCAACAGGCACTACACTACAACAGGCACTACACTACAACAGGCACTACACTACAACAGGCACTACACTACAACAGACACTACACTACAACAGCCACTCCACTACAACAGACACTACACTACAACATACACTACACTACAACAGACACTCCACTACAACAGACACTACACTACAACAGACACTACACTACAACAGACAATACTTGGTGAGCTTCATACAGACCTCATCTCTTCTATCCAGTCAGCTGGAGTACATGTGTGTGTGTTGATGTGCTGCTTCCCTGCTCTCCTGATTGCCCAGTATGTCTGGGTCAATGACAACACTGACGCTGGTAATACTGATTAATTACACTCCTCTCCTACCTGGCTTTGTCATGCTTGACATTTCACAAGACAGCGGCTTCTGTGCGTGTGTGTGTGTGTGTGTGTGCGTGCATATGTGCGTGTGTGTGCGTGCGTATGTGCGTGTGTGTGCGTGCGTATGTGCGTTTGTGTGTGCGTGCGTATGTGCGTGCGTATGTGTGTGTGTGTGTGCGTGCGTATGTGCGTATGTGTGTGTGTGCGTGTGTGTGCTTGTGTATGTACGTGCATATGTATGTGTGTGCGTAATGTGCGTGCGTATGTGTGTGTGCGTGCGTGTGTATGTGCGTGCGTATGTGTGTGTGTGCGTAATGTGTGTGTGCGTGCGTATGTGTGTGTGTGTGCGTGCGTGCGTATGTGTGTGTGTGTGCGTATGTGTGTGCGTGCGTATGTGTGTGTGTGTGCGTGCGTATGTGTGCGTATGTGTGTGCGTGCGTATGTGCGTTTGTGTGTGCGTGTGTGTCTCAAGGCTCCATTTGATGAATGACGACTACAATACACAATATTCTGCTCTTCTCTTCTGTTCTTCCCCTCTGCTTTCTAATCATACTCTCATAATGCAGATGGCACTAAGCATCATTGTGATTAGAATTCTCTGCAGTGATTTTCCATTTACCAGTTGGGATTCTCCCATGGAAGTCCCAGTCCCATTGTTACGGTGCCAAACTCTGTGCCCTGTGGCATTAAGCAGTGGGTGCCACTGTTGTAAGTGTCTGCACACGTGTATAGTGCATGTGTATGTGTATGTGTGTGTATGTGTGTGTACGTGCCAGTGTGTGAGGCTGAGTCCAGCTGGGTTTTGACGATCACCTCTGACTGCTCTAGGACAGGGACGCTGTCTCTGTGACCCCCAAAGAACACACAGCTTATTGATTGATTGTCTGCAGCAGGCATCACCCCCACAAGGACAAGTGGCACACACACACTGGCATGGCTTTGATATGTCTCTGGTGTATACCTACCTTTGACTTTGAGAGTAAATTCACCAAAGGCTCAGAGCATGAATAGTGTGTGTCTTATAAAGTCCATGTTTGCATTTAAGATTGAAGGCTTTTAAACAGAGTGCATTATTCCACAGATAACACAGACCACGCTTTTGCTAACTGGCTATACCAGTTAGCAGTCTTTATTGTGTGTGTGTGTGTGTGTGTGTGTGTGTGTGTGTGTGTGTGTGTGTGTGTGTGTGTGTGTGTGTGTGTGTGTGTGTGTGTGTGTGTGTGTGTGTGTGTGTGCGCGCACGCGTGTATCAGCAGGAGAGAAGGTCTGTGTCACCAACTGTGCTTTTGTGTGGACGTCAACATCAATCTACACTGCTGTGGCAGAGCCTGCATGTGTCACAACCCATCACACACACCCTGCTGGTTACACAAACAAGCACACACACGGGCGTGTGTGTGAGCATGCAAGTGTTTCTGTGCATCCAGTGTGTGTGAGCATGCAAGTGTTTCTGTGCATCCAGTGTGTGCGTTTTCAGAAGGGTAGGAGTGAGGGCCGGGCGGTACAGGGGGAAGAAAGAAGACCGTGGAGGACCAGGCAGTCACCAGGCAGCTGTTAGACTCTGCCAGCCTGTCCTGTGTTATTTAGTTCAGTTTTGGCTGGGAGCTCAGCATGGTGTCTGCAAACTGGGTCAGCCTCCCTCACGCTCGCCCTCACTCTCTCCCTCACACTCTCCCTCGCCAATTCATTGATTTATTTGTTGAAGAGTGTGGGGCTTAAACTGCATCCCTGTCTCACCCCACGGGCCTGTGGAAATAAATGTCTGTGTTCTTTGCCAATTTTAACCACACACAAATTGAGTCAAAAGCTTTTTTGAAATCAACAAAGCATGAGAAGACTTTGCGTTTGTTTTGGTTTGTTTGTTTGTTGATTTGGGTGAATACGTGGTCTGTTGTACGGTAATTTGGTAAAAAGTAAATTTGACATTTGCTCAGTACGTTGTTGTCGCTGAGGAAATGTATGAGTCTGCTGTTAATGATAATGCAGAGGATTTTCCCAAGGTTGCTGTTGATGCATATCGCACGGTAGTTATTGGGGTCAAATTTGTCTCCACTTTTGTGGATTGGGGTGATCAGTCCTTGGTTCCAAATATTGGGGAAGATCTCAGAGCTGAGGAGGATGTTAAAGAGTTTAAGTATAGTCAATTGGAAATTGTGGTCTGTATATTTGATCATTTCATGTAGGGTACCATCAACACCACAGGTCTTTTTGGGTTGGAGGGTTTGTGTTTTGACCTGTAGTTCATTCAGATTTATTGGAGAATCCAGTAACTGAATCCAGTATTTTCCCTTTTCTACTTACAACAGCACGGTATATAGACATAATATGACATTTGAAATGTGAGTTGTGAAATTGTGATGTGTAAGGTTGAAATTGTGAGTGTAAGGTTTACTGTTCATTTTATATTGTTTATTTCACTGTTGTTTGGGGCGGCAGGGTAGCCTAGTGGTTAGAGTGTTGGACTAGTAACGAGAAGGTTGCAAGTTCAAACCCCTGAGCTGACAAGGTACAAATCTGTCGTTCTGCCCCTGAACAGGCAGTTAACCCACTGTTCCTAGGCCGTCATTGAAAATAAGAATTTGTTCTTAACTGACTTGCCTGGTTAAATAAAGATAAAATAACTAAATCACCAGACACATTATACTAAATCACCAGACACACTATACTAAATCACCAGACACATTATACTGAATCACCAGACACATTATACTAAATCACCAGACACAATATACTAAATCACCAGACACATTATACTGAATCACCAGACACATTATACTAAATCACCAGACACATTATACTAAATCACCAGACACATTATACTAAATCACCAGACACATTATACTAAATCACCAGACACATTATACTAAATCACCAGACACATTATACTGAATCACCAGACACATTATACTGAATCACCAGACACATTATACTAAATCACCAGACACACTCACAAATGCAGGCACGCCCATACAAGGACACGTGCCCAGACAGCGGCACATACTGTACTCAAGCTTTCCCACACAACACAGACACATGGATACGTGTAAACACATACATTGTGAAGTTCACACAAGCACACACACTTACATTCTAAGTCCCCTTGTGAGTGAAAAAAGAGAAAGAGGTTTGCTCCCTCCCTCCTTCTCCCTGGCTGTCTGAATCCCCTCAGAGCCTGTAATCATCAGCGGGGATGGCTGATAGAGGACCCAACCAGCCACATCATCAAGGTGGGTTTGTCTGGAGACCTTCATGGTCAGCTGTAATCCTGCTCTAAAGTAAGTCCCAAAAGGCTCCATAGGGCTCTGATCAAAAGTAGTTCACTATGTAGACAATAGGGTGCCATTTGGGACAACCATCTAGTACTGCCAGGCTCTGCCCAGGTTCTGCCCAGGCTCTGCCCAGGTTCTGCCCAGGTTCTGCCCTGGTTCTTCCCAGGTTCTGCCCAGGCTCTGCCCAGGCTCTTTGGCTGTCTGGAACTAGCAGCTTCCCACAGCATAGCATCAGGTCTGCACAGGAATCTGTATAGCCAGATCAGTGATATCAGATCAGCAGCCCAATCCCCTAGCTCTCTATTTCTCTAGCGTTTAGACAGGCAGATCAATTCTGATCTTTTTTATTTTGACCAATCAGATGAGCTCTGAAAAAGAGCTGATGTGAAAGACATGATGTGATTGGTCAAAAGACAATTAGCGGGGGGAAAAAATCTGCATTAGGCTGCCTGTCTAAACACATCGTCGGTCTCTCTCCCAGGCCCTTAATTAGGCCTGAAATCCCATCAGCCTCTGGGGCATGGGCGGAGCCCAACGGGCCAGCTCTCACCTCCAGATGCTAGGATACTCTTCGGACTCATCAGGCCAGATTTACTAACCTCTGTAAAGTTTGCACCTGTTATTAAGAAGGGAATAGGGAAGTCAACGTTAACATATGCTTTTATAATGCACATGTTGTTCCCAATAACAGGTGTTGCCTAGATATTGCACTAAGTCAGTCCGCCCCCCTCCCCTGTTCTAGCAGCCCTGAGCCCCTGCCAGGTATCCTCCTCTAACCCATCATTACTGGATCAAACTAGCAGCACTTCATGCTGTTTTCTCAACCTTTCATGTTCCTGCCACACTCCCCAACAAAAACAAAAAAAAGTAATCTAGGCCGTGCAATGTGTGAATGTTTCATATCCCAGCATTTGGAAAACACACACACACGCACGCGCGCGCACGCACGCACGCACGCACGCACGCACGCACGCACACACACACACACACACACACACACACACACACACACACACACACACACACACACACACACACACACACACACACACACACACACACACACAGTGCACTAGCGACTCCGTTAATTTTAGAAGACATTCACCCTCAACCCCCTCTCCTTCCCCCTTCCTCTCCTTCCTCCATATTTTCTCTCCCTCAAACATCCCCCTATCCATCCTCCTTCCATCACTTCCCCCCCAGCTGGAACAATATGGAACAGGGGTCTGCTGGAGACAGAATATCTTCAGAGAGGGGTGCTACCAATTAAAGGGTGCCCTGCTTCGCTTTGAAGAACTGCTTGCCACAAGACAAAGCACTGTGTTTGTAATCTAGTCTAGTGCCTCCTCGCCGGCCCGAACTCATCAATCCTGCCTGGCTGCAGCGGGTGGCAGAGGGGCAGGGAGAGGTGGGGGGCAATAGCACGAGCCAGGGTCACTTCATCATCAACATCAGAGCAGCGCCAGCTTCTCAGCACCCGCCTGGCTCTCCCCCTGATCTCCACCCCATCCACTGGCATGGTAAATGTCATCAGTGGCCACCCCACGCAGTGCCCATCAACCACCCCACAGCTCCACGTTGGGACTCATACCCTGGGCACAAGGTCCTACTGTTTGCACCCCCTTTACCCTTGACCTGTCCTGGTCTGAGTCCCAAATGACATACTGTTCCCTATATAGTGCACTACTTTATGACCCCCTATTCCCTATATAGTGCACTACTTTTGATCAGAGCCAGGGCCTCTTCATCATCACCATCAGAGCCAGGGCATCTTCATCATCACCATCAGAGCCAGGGCCTCTTCATCATCACCATCAGAGCCAGGGCCTCTAGGGCTCTGGTCTAAAGTAGTACACTATATAGGGAATATTGGGAGTCAGCCCTGGTCGACACAGGGATAACTAGACATCAGTCATGGAGGCACAGCTGCTGTACTTAGAGTCATACCCTTCCTGTGAGCCACTGAGACTATATTTATAGTACCAGGGATATGGGCCATTTCATAGTGCCTTACTACTTACTACTGTGTGTGTATTCAGCCCACAGCCAGTAAACATAGACTACTTGGATACCTTTCATGATGTGGAGAAGCAAATAGGACTGGTTCATTAGGATTTAATGACCCGCACACTAAGTCATTTGTATGTCATACAGTATGAATATCATGCTATATGATACAATATAATTATTTTGCATCTGGTTTGAGCTGTAAGCCATTGTTTACCCAATTGAGATCATCCATCGTTGACTGAACAGCTCAGAACTGTGTAGCATTAGAGACCAGTAGAGATCTGACAGAAGAGAGCTGTGTAGTATTAGAGACCAGTAGAGATCTGATAGAAGAGAGCTGTGTAGTATTAGAAACAAGTAGAGATCTGATAAAAGAGAGCTGTGTAGTATTAGAGACCAGTAGAGATCTGACAGAAGTGAGCTGTGTAGTATTAGAGACCAGTAGAGATCTGATAGAAGAGAGCTGTGTAGTATTAGAGACCAGTAGAGATCTGACAGAAGAGAGCTGTGTAGTATTAGAGACCAGTAGAGATCTGATAGAAGAGAGCTGTGTAGTATTAGAGACCAGTAGAGATCTGACAGAAGAGAGCTGTGTAGTATTAGAGACCAGTAGAGATCTGACAGAAGAGAGCTGTGTAGTATTAGAGACCAGTAGAGATCGGATAGAAGAGAGCTGTGTAGTATTAGAGACCAGTAGAGATCTGACAGAAGAGAGCTGTGTAGTATTAGAGACCAGTAGAGATCTGATAGAAGAGAGCTGTTTAGCATTAGAGACCAGTAGAGATCTGATAGAAGAGAGCTGTGTAGTATTAGAGACCAGTAGAGATCTGATAGAAGAGAGCTGTTTAGCATTAGAGACCAGTAGAGATCTGATAGAAGAGAGCTGTGTAGCATTAGAAACCAGTAGAGATCTGATAGAAGAGCTAGACCAGCGTAGCCAGTCAGTACAGTGCAGGTCTATTGGTCAGGCTGTTAGTGTGGGTCCCTTCAGACCAGAGCTCATCTCCTCCTCCTCTCATCCCCCTCTCATCTCCTCCTCGCCTCCTCCCCTCCCCCTCTCATCTCCTCCCCTCTCATCTCCTCCTCTCATCTCCTCCCCTCCTCTCATCATCTCCTCCCCTCCTCTCCCCCCCTCTCATCTCATCTCCTCCGCTCTCACCCCCTCATCTCATCTCCTCCCCTCCTCTCCTCCCCCTCTCATCTCCTCCCCCTCTCATCTCATCTCCTCCCCTCCTCTCCTCTCCCTCTCATCTCATCTCCTCCCCTCTCATCTCTTCCCCTCCCCCCTCTCATCTCATCTCCTCCCCCTCTCCTCTCCCTCCCCTCATTTCCCCCTCTCCTCTCCTCAACCCTCTCATCTCCTCCCCTCCCCCCCTCCCCCCCCCTCCTCCCCTCCCCTCCCCCTCTCCTCTCCTCCCCCTCTCTCATCTCCTCTAGAGGTCGACCGATTAATTGGGGTGGCCGATTAATTAGGGCCGATTTCAAGTGTTCGTACCAATTGGACATTTTTGGACACCGATTTGGCCGATTTGTTTTTTCTTCACCTTAATTTATCCTTTATTTAACAAGGTAAGTCAGTTAAGAACACATTCTTATTTTCAATGGTGGCTTAGGAACGGTGGGTTAACTGCCTTGTTCAGGGGCAGAATGGCAGATTTTTACCTTGTCAGCTCGGGGATTCAATCTTGCAACATTACAGTTAACTAGTCCAATGCTCTAACCACCTGATTACATTGCACTCCACGAGGAGGCTGCCTGTTACGCGAAGCAGTAAGAAGCCAAGGTAAGTTGCGAGCTAGCATTAAACTTATTTTATAAAAAACAATCAATCAATCAGAATCACTAGTTAACTACACATGGTTGATGATATTACTAGTTTATCTAGCGTGTCCTGCGTTGCATATAATCAATGTGGTGCGTATTCGTGAAAAAGGACTGTCTTGCTCCAATGTGTACCTAACCTTAAACATCAATGTCTTTCTTAAAATCAATACACAAGTATATATTTTTAAACCTGCATATTTAGTTAATATTGCCTGCTAACATTAATTTATTTTAACTAGGAATAATGTGTCACTTCTCTTGCAACAGAGTCAGGGTATATGGAGCAGTTTGGGCCGCCTAATTTGCCAGAATTTGACCTAATTTAGGTTTATAGACGTATATTATAATATATCATGTATTTATATTTAGACTTATATTTAGACTTATGGATGCCACCCGTTAGATAAAATACGGAACGGTTCCGTGTTTCACTGAAAGAATAAACGTCTTGTTTTCGAGATGATAGTTACCGGATTCGACCATATTAATGACCAAAGGCTCGTATTTCTGTGTGTTATGTTATAATTAAGTCTATGATTTGATAGAGCAGTCTGACTGAGCGATGGTAGGCACAAGCAGGCTCGTAAGCATTCATTCAAACAGCACTTTCGTGCGTTTTGCCAGCAGCTCGTCGCTGTGCTTCAAGCATTGAGCTGTTTATGACTTCAAGCCTATCAACTCCCGAGATTAGGCTGGTGTAACCGTTGTGAAATGGCTAGCTAGTTAGTGGGGTGCGCGCTAATAGCGTTTCAATCGTTGACGTCACTCGCTCTGAGACTTGGAGAAGTTGTTCCCCTTGCTCTGATAGGGCCACAGCTTTTGTGGAGCGATGGGTAACGCTGCTTCGAGTGTGGCTGTTGTCGATGTCTTCCTGGTTCGAGCCCAGGTAGGGGCGAGGAGAGGGACGGAAGCTATACTGTTACACTGGCAATACTAAAGTGCCTGTAAGACCATCCAATAATCAAAGGTTTATGAAATACAAATCGTAAAACTAAAACTTCTTACCTGGGAATATTGAAGACTCATGTTAAAAGGAACCACCAGCTTTCATATGTTCTCATGTTCTGGGCAAGGAACTTAAAAGTTAGCTTTCTTACATGGCACATATTGCACTTTTACTTTCTTCTCCAACACTTTGTTTTTGCATTATTTAAACCAAATTGAACATGTTTCATTTTATTTGAGGCTAAATTGATTTTATTGATGTATTATATTAAGTTACAATAAGTGTTCTTTCAGTATTGTTGTTATTGTCATTATTACAAACAAATTAAAAAAAATAATCGTCCGATTAATCGGTAACGGCTTTATTTGGTCCTCCAATAATCGGTATCGGTATCGGCGTTGAAAAACCATAATCAGTCGACCTCTAATCTCCTCCCCTCCTCCCCTCTCATCTCCTCCATGACATGTATTTACTGCATGCTGATGTCCCACTCTAATATCTTTAAAGGAAATCTCTCTGTCATGTTTTCTATTTTGCTCATCCTCCTGGAGGGAGCTGGATATTTCTCTCCTCCTGGAGGAGGCTGGATATTTCTCTCCTTCTCCTGGAGGGGGCTGGATATTTCTCTCCTCCTGGAGGGGGCTGGATATTTCTCTCCTTCTCCTGGAGGGGGCTGTATATTTCTCTCCTCCTGGAGGGGGCTGGATATTTATCTCCTTCTCCTGGAGGGGCTGGATATTTCTCTAATTCTCCTGGAGGGGGCTGGATATTTATCTCCTTCTCCTGGAGGGGGCTGGATATTTATCTCCTTCTCCTGGAGGGGGCTGGATATTTCTCTCCTTCTCCTGGAGGGGGCTGGATATTTCTCTCCTTCTCCTGGAGGGGGCTGGATATTTCTCTCCTTCTCTTGGAGGGGGCTGGATATTTATCTCATTCTCCTGGAGGGGGCTGGAAATTTCTCTCCTCCTGGAGGGGGCTGGATAGTTCTCTCCTTCTCTTGGAGGGGGCTGGATATTTATCTCATTCTCCTGGAGGGGGCTGGAAATTTCTCTCCTTCTGGAGGGGGCTGGATAATTCTCTCCTTCTCTTGGAGGGGGCTGGATATTTATCTCATTCTCCTGGAGGGGGCTGGAAATTTCTCTCCTCCTGGAGGGGGCTGGATAGTTCTCTCCTCCTCCTGGGGGAGGCTGGATAGTTCTCTCATTCTCCTGGAGGAGGTTGGATAGTTCTTTCATCCTCCTGGAGGAGGCTGGATAGTTCTCTCATCCTCCTGGAGGGGGCTGGATAGTTCTCTCCTCCTCCTGGAGGGGGCTGGATAGTTCTCTCATCCTCCTGGAGGAGGTTGGATAGTTCTCTCATCCTCCTGGAGGAGGCTGGATAGTTCTCTCCTCATCCTGGAGGAGGCTGGATAGTTCTCTCCTCCTCCTGGAGCAAGCTGGATAGTTCTCTCCTCCTCCTGGAGGAGGCTGGATAGTTCTCTCATCCCCCTGGAGGAGGCTGGATAGTTCTCTCCTCCTCCTGGAGGGGGCTGGATAGTTCTCTCCTCCTCCTGGAGGAAGCTGGATAGTTCTCTCCTCCTCCTGGAGGAGGTTGGATAGATCTCTCCTCCTCCTGGAGGGGGCTGGATAGTTCTCTCCTCCTCCTGGAGGAAGCTGGATAGTTCTCTCCTCCTCCTGGAGGCTAGATAGTTCTCTCCTCCTCCTGGAGGGGGCTGGATAGTTCTCTCCTCCTCCTGGAGGAGGCTGGATAGTTCTCTCCTCCTCCTGGAGGGGGCTGGATAGTTCTCTCCTCCTCCTGGAGGAAGCTGGATAGTTCTCTCCTCCTCCTGGAGGAGGCTGGATAGTTCTCTCATCCCCCTGGAAGAGGCTGGATAGTTCTCTCATCCTCCTGGAGGAGGCTGGATAGATCTCTCCTCCTCCTGGAGGGGGCTGGATAGTTCTCTCCTCCTCCTGGAGGAAGCTGGATAGTTCTCTCCTCCTCCTGGAGGAGGTTGGATAGTTCTCTCCTCCTCCTGGAGGAAGCTGGATAGTTCTCTCCTCCTCCTGGAGGAGGCTGGATAGTTCTCTCCTCCTCCTGGAGGAAGCTGGATAGTTCTCTCCTCCTCCTGGAGGAGGCTGGATAGTTCTCTCCTCCTCCTGGAGGGGGCTGGATAGTGCTCTCCTCCTCCTGGAGGAAGCTGGATAGTTCTCTCCTCCTCCTGGAGGAGGCTGGATAGTTCTCTCATCCCCCTGGAGGAGGCTGGATAGTTCTCTCATCCCCCTGGAGGAGGCTGGATAGTTCTCTCATCCCCCTGGAGGAGGCTGGATAGTTCTCTCCTCCTCCTGGAGGAGGTTGGATAGTTCTCTCCTCCTCCTGGAGGAGGTTGGATAGTTCTCTCATCCTCCTGGAGAGGGATGGATAGTTCTCTCCTCCACCTGGAGGAGGTTGGATAGTTCTCTCCTCCTCCTGGAGGAGGTTGGATAGTTCTCTCCTCCTCCTGGAGGAGGTTGGATAGTTCTCTCCTCCTCCTGGAGGAGGTTGGATAGTTCTCTCCTCCCCCTGGAGGAGGTTGGATAGTTCTCTCCTCCTCCTGGAGGGGGCTGGATAGTTCGCTCCTCCTCCTGGAGGAGGTTGGATAGTTCTCTCCTCCTCCTGGAGGAGGTTGGATAGTTCTCTCCTCCTCCTGGAGGGGGCTGGATAGTTCTCTCATCCTCCTGGAGGGGGCTGGATAGTTCTCTCATCCTCCTGGAGGGGGCTGGATAGTTCTCTCCTCCTCCTGGAGGGGGCTGGATAGTTCTCTCATCCTCCTGGAGGGGGCTGGATAGTTCTCTCATCCTCCTGGAGGGGGCTGGATAATTATCTCATCCTCCTGGAGGGGGCTGGATAGTTCTCTCATCCTCCTGGAGGGGGCTGGATAGTTCTCTCATCCTTCTGGAGGGGGCTGGATAGTTCTCTCATCCTCCTGGAGGGGGCTGGATAGTTCTCTCATCCTTCTGGAGGGGGCTGGATAGTTCTCTCATCCTCCTGGAGGGGGCTGGATAGTTCTCTCATCCTCCTGGAGGGGGCTGGATAGTTCTCTCATCCTCCTGGAGGGGGCTGGATAGTTCTCTCATCCTTCTGGAGGGGGCTGGATAGTTCTCTCCTCCTCCTGGAGGGGGCTGGATAGTCCTCTCATCCTCCTGGAGGGGGCTGGATAGTTCTCTCCTCCTCCTGGAGGGGGCTGGATAGTCCTCTCATCCTCCTGGAGGGGGCTGGATAGTTCTCTCATCCTCCTGGATGGGGCTGGATAGTTCTCTCATCCTTCTGGAGGGGGCTGGATAGTTCTCTCCTCCTCCTGGAGGGGGCTGGATAGTTCTCTCATCCTCCTGGATGGGGCTGGATAGTTCTCTCATCCTTCTGGAGGGGGCTGGATAGTTCTCTCATCCTCCTGGAGGGGGCTGGATAGTTCTCTCATCCTTCTGGAGGGGGCTGGATAGTTCTCTCAACCCAGTTATCTAAATTAAATTGATTGCCTTGCCCGTCACCATTACCTGTATTTGAACATGTGAATGTCTCTTTGTGTGTGTTGAGGTATGCGTGTAGTGTGTGCCACCCTGCCATCCGGTCCTGTCCCCTTAACTGAGTGTTGCAGTAGTAGAGTGGGACAGAGACACAGATTTGGCAGCAGTCAGATGAGGAAAGTGTCTTCATTGGCCCACTGACTTGATGTGATCATGTAATGTCTGGGTGTGTTATGCAAAGGCTGCTGTCAGATAAACCACTCTAACTCTGCTGTGCTGGCAGTGACAGGTGCTGGGAGCTGCAGCATGTGTGCATGTGTCTGTGTGTGTGTGTGTGTGTGTGCGCGTGTGTGTGTCTGTGCGGGTGCGTGTCTGTATGTGTGTGTGCATGTGTGTGCGTGATAGAAACTCAGCTAGCTCTGTTATTATCACCCACATTATCTCCATCTCCTGTCTCAGTGTGGGGGCAGACAGGCCACAGAACATGGAATAGCTCAACATCTTAATGCTAGTGGTTAAAACACAGCCAGCTGTGGGCAGGCAACTAGAGTAGAGCTGGAATACTGCAGGGCCTTTAGGCTAAGTGGGCTGTTTCAGCACCACGGACAACTTCAGCAACAGAGACAGCTTCAGCACCATGGATAGCACCACATGGAGACTAGTATCAGAACAGTCTTCTCGTAGTATTACACTGCATCGTATCATCCTGCTCTTGTCTTTCCTTTTGCTTAGTCAAACTGGTGTGTTACAGCAATATGACCATATCGAAGCCAGACTAGCAGTGGCCCAGACTAGCGGTGGCCCAGACTAGCGGTGGCCCAGACTAGCAGTGGCCCAGACTAGCGGTGGCCCAGACTAGCAGTGACCCAGACTAGCGGTGGCCCAGACTAGCAGTGACCCAGACTAGCAGTGGCCCAGACTAGCAGTGGCCCAGACTAGCGGTGGCCCAGACTAGCAGTGACCCAGACTAGCGGTGGCCCAGACTAGCGGTGGCCCAGACTAGCAGTGAACCAGACTAGCAGCGACCCAGAGTAGCGGTGGCCCAGACTAGAGGTGACCCAGACTAGCGTTGGCGCAGACTAGCCGTGGCCCAGACTAGCGGTGACCCAGACTAGAGGTGACCCAGACTAGCTGTGGCCCAGACTAGTGGTGGCCCAGACTAGTGGTGACCCACCGCTGGCCCAGACTAGCAGTGGCCCAGACTAGCGGTGGCCCAGACTAGCAGTGGCCCAGACTAGTGGTGGCCCAGACTAGCCGTGGCCCAGACTAGTGGTGGCCCAGACTAGCCGTGGCCCAGACTAGCAGTGACCCAGACTAGCGGTGGCCCAGACTAGCTGTGGCCCAGACTAGCGGTGGCCCAGACTAGCGGTGGCCCAGACTAGCGGTGGCCAAGACTAGAGGTGGCCCAGACTAGCGGTGGCCCAGACTAGCGGTGGCCAGGACTAGCGGTGGCCCAGACTAGCGGTGGCCCAGACTAGCGGTGGCCCAGACTAGCGGTGGCCCAGACTAGCCGTGGCCCAGACTAGCGGTGGCCCAGACTAGCAGTGGCCCAGACTAGTGGTGGCCCAGACTAGCAGCGACCCAGAGTAGCGGTGGCCCAGACTAGCTGTGGCCCAGACTAGCAGTTGCCCAGACTAGCAGTTGCCCGGGTGTGTCAGGTTTAAGTGTGTGTGGGTTCTAGGAAGAGGAAAAGTGAAGTTGAGAGACGTTTATGCCAATGCCACAGACATAATGGAGGCTAAGCACAGTGCACAATCTCCTCTTCTCCTTGCAGATTGTTCTATCACTTTCCCTCTTGTCTTTCATCCCTCTTTCCCAAACACATCTCAGAGCCATTAAAATGTCAGCTGGAGCAAGGAGGCAGAATATAGCTTTGGTGCATAAATACTGACACCCTTAATGCTGCATACTTTACTACTATTACCCTCGCTGTCACATTTCGAGAAATGTTATCTTCAAAATCATATTGGAGTTATGTTATCTCAGCCCATTTCAGCCTCTCGTCTCAATCCTCCATTCCCTTTCTGTTTACCTTCCCCCAAAGATGAACAAATAGGACTATTTCCAGCAATACACCAACACATCTTTTTCACATTATGTTTCCATTGTGCAATAGAGGCCAGTAGGCTGGTGACAGCCAGTACCGTATTTCACTAAACTCAATAGAGGCCAATAGGCTGGTGACAGCCAGTACCGTATTCCACGAAGCTCAATAGAGGCCAATAGGCTGGTGACAGCCAGTACCGTATTCCTCTAAACTCAATAGAGGCCAATAGGCTGGTGACAGCCAGTACCGTATTACACTAAGCTCAATAGAGGCCAATAGGCTGGTGACAGCCAGTACCGTATTCCACTAAACTCAATAGAGGCCAATAGGCTGGTGGCAGCCAGTACCGTATTCCTCTAAACTCAATAGAGGCCAATAGGCTGGTGACAGCCAGTACCGTATTACACTAAGCTCAATAGAGGCCAATAGGCTGGTGACAGCCAGTACCGTATTACACTAAGCTCAATAGAGGCCAATAGGCTGGTGACAGCCAGTACCGTATTCCACTAAACTCAATAGAGGCCAATAGGCTGGTGGCAGCCAGTACCGTATTCCTCTAAACTCAATAGAGGCCAATAGGCTGGTGACAGCCAGTACCGTATTACACTAAGCTCAATAGAGGCCAATAGGCTGGTGACAGCCAGTACCGTATTCCACTAAACTCAATAGAGGCCAATAGGCTGGTGACAGCCAGTACCGTATTCCACTAAACTCAATAGAGGCCAATAGGCTGACACACACAGGGACAGGCAGGAATCGACACACACGCACAGGCAGGAATCGACACGCACGCACGCACACACGCACACACGCACACACACACACACACACACACACACACACACACACACACACACACACACACACACACACACACACACACACACACACACACACACACACACACACACACACACACACACACACACACACACACACACACCTCCTAATGATGTTAAGAAAATGCACATTTTAATAGGCTAAATTGGAGCCACTGTCTTCATCTGGCATTTTTCTCATCTCATTAGTATTTTTCTCCACCATGAGTCTAACTCTGCATGAAAGGAAGGAACACTGAGCATGTCTGTAGCTCGGTGCCCTTGAAGAAGGCTTGGCAGCATAACACTGTAACAGAAAACAAACATTCCTTGTCAGACTCTCTTCCTCTCTTCCTGTGGTTCTGACATCAGCTGCAGAGCCCCATTGAAAGGGGAGGAGAGTTAGCCAGCTACCTCTTGACATCGTTTCCCAAGTTAAAGCTCCCTCTCATTACTGTTTGATCAGCCTGGCCCTAACACCAGTGGTCAGATGATCAGACCCAGTCCTGTTGTCTCAGGCTGCACTACACCACACCACACTAGAGCCGGCTGGGCTGCAGCGAGCTAGCATGAGCACTGGAAGGGGTAAAATAACACTCCAGTTTGAATGCACATACAGACACACAAAAAACAGACACCCCTTTCAGTGTCTGCTCAGTATGCCATGGGCAAGGACAGGTAATTATGGCACCCACACACTGAGCAGAACACTGGCTAATGACTGGTACATTACATAGTAAACATACACACACTGTGTGAAGCTACACAGAGGCAAAGCCCTGCTATCTGCTTAGCCTGAGCAAGTCCTAACACATGGAGGCTTATGGCTAAAGAGCTCACTCCTCTAAACTCCTCTTTAAAGAGACTGCTCCTTCATGTCTTTCACTGGACTCAGAGAGGCAGAGTTTTAGGTAAATGTTCAGTTCAACAAGAATGCTACTGAAGCAATTTAGAGAGGGGGACATCATTAGAAAACACTGCTTTAATGTGGGATTTGAAAACGATTTCTACAGACATCAGCCTCTTTGATGCAAGGAAAGCAAAGGTTAATCCGAATGGCTTTTTTTTAGGGGGTTGCTGCCTGCGCTCCACTGCACCACACTTTGGAAAACACATTGGCCATGCATTTAAAAAGGCTGCTTTCTGCTTTCTTCCTGGAGAGGCAGGCTGGTTGAGAGGGCTGAGGAGAGGGGAGGAGAGGAGATGAGAGCAGAACACTGCCTGACACACACCAAAAGGCTTCTGGATTTGGCCACGGACAATTGAATACTTACAAATACTATTCTGAGAAATGTTCTTCGTAGCCAACAACATTAACACATTTTACATTTATACCAACAAAATAGTAAATGTATAACACATTTTAAATGTGTTATACCGTGTACCGCACATAATATCATATTTTATTTAACATTAACACTTCAAATACAGATGTAATTTGCATTTAATTTCCACCCTACACCTGATTCCATCACGACACAATGTTACCATGTTGTGGTCCTTCTGTAGCTCAGTTGGTAGAGCATGGCGCTTGTAACGCCAGGGTGTGGGTTCGATTCCCGGGACCACCCATACGTAGAATGTATGCACACATGACTGTAAGTCGCTTTGGATAAAAGCGTCCGCTAAATGGCATATATTATTATTATTATTATTATTATTACCACATCTACAATTCTCTTATGATGTTGAGAGGGTCGGTCACTGCATCCCTCATTGTGTGGGCTGTGGACATGTTTGCTTTATGTATGTGTGTGTGTGTGTGTGTGTGTGTGTGTGTGTGTGTGTGTGTGTGTGTGTGTGTGTGTGTGTGTGTGTGTGTGTGTGTGTGTGTGTGTGTGTGTGTGAGAGAGAGAGAGACCGAGAGGTGTCAGTGAGTGTTAGGAAAGGTGTGAGAGACTGTGGAGGGTTAAAGTTGACAATTGTGTACTGGATTTGTAAATATGTGACACACCAGCCCAACGAGGGCGGATGGTTGACCACGCTGACAGTTGACCACGCTGACAGTTGACCACTCTGACAGTTGACCACTCTGACAGTTGACCACGCTGACAGTTGACCACTCTGACAGTTGACCACTCTGACAGTTGACCACGCTGACAGTTGACCACTCTGACAGTTGACCACTCTGACAGTTGACCACGCTGACAGTTGACCACGCTGACAGTTGACCACTCTGACAGTTGACCATGCTGACAGTTGACCATGCTGACAGTTGACCATGCTGATAGTTGACCATGCTGACAGTTGACCATGCTGACAGTTGACCATGCTGACAGTTGACCACGCTGACAGTTGACCATGTTGACAGTTGACCACGCTGACAGTTGACCACGCTGATAGTTGACCACGCTGATAGTTGACCATGTTGACGGTTGACCATGCTGACAGTTGACCATGCTGACAGTTGACCATGCTGACAGTTGACCACGCTGACAGTTGACCATGTTGACGGTTGACCATGCTGACGGTTGGCCATGTGTTCACATGTGAATTCTTAAGAGATGGGTGGGTATATAGTTTAAGAGGGCATGAACGATGCTGAATGAGGTAAAGAAGAGCTCTCTCTCACACTCAACAAAATATTTCAAGGCCCTTTGTCTCATACTTGTCACCTACGTGGGATAAGTTTATTAACTTTGAAATCAGCATGCTTCCACCAATCACAATGGATGATATACCATTTTGGAGGTATATATGTCCTAGTAGGGACATGCCGTCACATATTTGAGTGTAAGTGAGTGGCTGTTAGTAGTAGTACAATGTGTGAGATATGCAGGGTATTCAATATATGTAGTAGGTATGTACTATAGGCCACATAGCATACTTGTGAGTGAGTGGGGTGTTAGTAGGAGTACACTGTGAGTACACTATGCTGAAAAATTCTAGATGTGCCTTAGGTGTGACTGTACAGTTGCGAGTGAATGAGGTATTGGTGTTCTAGGCTAAATACAGTATGAGAGAGAGAGAGAGAGAGAGAGAGAGAGAGAGAGAGAATGGTCACCTGGAGGAAAATGGGGGAAGGTCATGCTTTTTCAATTTCAGTCAAGGGGAGGGTTTAGTGTATTTAAATCTAATCCAGTGGTGGGTCATGTCATTTGTAATTGATGGAATTTCAATATTTCTCAGTGTTTTAGAATGAGTTGCTTATTAGGCTATAAATCAATGTGTCCCCGATGCCGCCCCTCAATATCAAGTTCACCTATAGGCTATTTTGTGTTGTCTGAATCAAATGATCTATAGCCTATAGGCTATAGGCTCCGAAGTGCATGCTCGGAGAATCACAGAGCATAATCAGATAGCTGCTGGGATCGTGTAAATACAACTGGGCTGCATTATGGATATGCCAACCCTGAGCCTCGGCCTGCTCTTGCTGATCAAAACCTTTTTTGTGTGCTGCTTAACCAATAGCTGTGCTGTGTAGGGCAATGGTGGCAGTTCAGGAATACAGTCAATTTTTGATTAAGTCTAGTCCAAAAAATTATATATTTCGTGTGGACTAGCCTATGTTCTGTTCAGTTTGAGAAGGAGAGCGCAAAGATGAGAAGGACCGGGGGTCAACTTTGATAGCTTGATACTTTTTTAATTTATATTTATTTTTTAAACAATATGTTTCTTACCTATGATGTATGGAGCAGAGTTACTGACCTCACAGTAAGCCAGATATGAGTAACTATATTGTGGTGCTGAAACCTGAAGAAGCAGCCACGGAACAATCAGCTGGAAATGGACAGCTCATGGTGCTGAAACCTGAAACAGCAGCCACGGAACAATCAGCTGGAAATGGACAGCTCATGGTGCTGAAACCTGAAACAGCAGCCACGGAACAATCAGCTGGAAATGGACAGCTCATGGTGCTGAACGTAGGCAAATTGAAGTAGGCACAATTCATTTTAATTTAACATAGACTTAATTGTAATTAATATACAACAAAAGGGCTTTGTGTTGGAGCCTATTTCTTCCTATTTCAGAAATAAGAGGTAGACCTACCTGTTTGACAGATCACATTGTGGGTTAGCTCCTCCACCCATCACGCACTCTTTAAATAGCCTATCTCCCTGTCGGTGAAGGGCTGTTCAGTTAAAAACAAGACTCGAATTGAGAGGGTATGCCATAGGCCTACCTTTTATTAAAGAAAATGGCAAAAAGCACAGGCCTACCCCTTGTTAACTTAAGATTTGGTATAAAATAAAACAGGTCTGATTATGCAAAGTGATCTATAACAGTGCTTTGGTCTGTGAAGCTTTATGTTAGAAACAAGCTGTGAAATAACCAGGAAAGACTTGACTCCAATACATATGGGGATGTCATTGTTTTGTTATTTGACATTGAGGCTGAACTATAACCTTCTAAAGCCAAGGAAACAAAACATGTACTTTGCTTGGGAAGTAATCTAATTCTGTCACTATCTATTGATTAATCTATTCTCTTTCTGTACAATAGAAGATTTTTAAAGCAAGACAGCTTTTAGGGAACCACTTGTGACCTTCTCTCATTGGTTAAGTTACGCATGAAGAGTAGCCAGCAGTTAAAGCTTACATTTTTCTGCGTCTACTATTTTTCTAGGTCTACTCTGTCTGGGGTGGAAAGGTAGGTCTACTCTGTCTGGGGTGGAAAGGTAGGTCTACTCTGTCTGGGGTGGAAAGGTAGGTCTAATCTGTCTGGGGTGGAAAGGTAGGTCTACTCTGTCTGGGGTGGAAAGGTAGGTCTACTCTGTCTGGGGTGGAAAGGTAGGTCTACTCTGTCTGGGGTGGAATGGTAGGCCTACTCTGTCTGGGGTGGAGTGGTAGGTCTACTCTGTCTGGGGTGGAAAGGTAGGCCTACTCTGTCTGGGGTGGAAAGGTAGGTCTACTCTGTCTGGGGTGGAATGGTAGGTCTACTCTCTCTGGGGTGGAATGGTAGGCCTACTCTGTCTGGGGTGGAAAGGTAGGCCTACTCTGTCTGGGGTGGAAAGGTAGGCCTACTCTGTCTGGGGTGGAAAGGTAGGTCTACTCTGTCTGGGGTGGAATGGTAGGTCTACTCTGTCTGGGGTGGAAAGGTAGGTCTACTCTGTCTGGGGTGGAAAGGTAGGCCTACTCTGTCTGGGGTGGAAAGGTAGGCCTACTCTGTCTGGGGTGGAAAGGTAGGTCTACTCTGTCTGGGGTGGAATGGTAGGTCTACTCTGTCTGGGGTGGAAAGGTAGGCCTACTCTGTCTGGGGTGGAATGGTAGGCCTACTCTGTCTGGGCTGGAAAGGTAGGTCTACTCTGTCTGGGGTGGAAAGGTAGGTCTACTCTGTCTGGGGTGGAAAGGTAGGTCCACTCTGTCTGGGGTGGAATGGTAGGCCTACTCTGTCTGGGGTGGAATGGTAGGTCTACTCTGTCTGGGGTGGAATGGTAGGTCTACTCTGTCTGGGGTGGAAAGGTAGGTCTACTATGTCTCGGGTGGAATGGTAGGTCTACTCTGTCTGGGGTGTAAAGGTAGGTCTACTCTGTCTGGGGTGGAAAGGTAGGTCTACTCTGTCTGGGGTGGAAAGGTAGGTCTACTCTGTCTGGGGTGGAAAGGTAGGTCTACTCTGTCTGGGGTGGAAAGGTAGGTCTACTCTGTCTGGGGTGGAAAGGTAGGTCTACTCTGTCTGGGGTGGAATGGTAGGTCTACTCTGTCTGGGGTGGAAAGGTAGGTCTACTCTGTCTCGGGTGGAATGGGAGGTCTACTCTGTCTGGGGTGGAAAGGTAGGTCTACTCTGTCTGGGGTGGAAAGGTAGGTCTACTCTGTCTGGGGTGGAATGGTAGGTCTACTCTGTCTGGGGTGGAAAGGTAGGTCTACTCTGTCTGGGGTGGAAAGGTAGGTCTACTCTGTCTGGGGTGGAAAGGTAGGTCTACTCTGTCTGGGGTGGAATGGTAGGTCTACTCTGTCTGGGGTGGAAAGGTAGGTCTACTCTGTCTGGGGTGGAATGGTAGGCCTACTCTGTCTGGGGTGGAATGGTAGGCCTACTCTGTCTGGGGTGGAATGGTAGGTCTACTCTGTCTGGGGTGGAAAGGTAGGTCTACTCTGTCTCGGGTGGAATGGTAGGTCTAACTTTTGGAAGTAACTTGTTTCGATTCCTAATGACGTCTCAGATTTTATTATTTGCAAACAGCGACAGTTTGGTATCATAAAATAAAATGTAAAATGTAGAATTGCATGAAATATTTATAAAAGGCTATTTTTTTTCTCTGACCTGCACATACGATCATAAATGTATGCAATGGTTTTACTATAAATGGGATCATTCCATCTTTATCTTGTCTGCGAACCCACAATCTTCTGGCCTGCAGCCCTGTGCAGTATCAAAATTCCTACATTTCCATGTAAGGCTTACAAGACGAAGAACAGTTTCTAAAACTGCATGTCTACGGCTCTCGTCTGTCCAAGAAGTAAGGCCAAACGGTAGACATGCTCTCTGTGTCACGCCCTGATCTGTTTTACCTCTCCTTGAGATTGTCTCCACCCCCTCCAGGTGTCGCTTATTTCCCCCAGTGTACTTATCCTTGTGTTTCCTGTCTCTCTATGCCAGTGTATTTATCCTTGTGTTTCCTGTCTCTCTGTGCCAGTGTATTTATCCTTGTGTTTCCTGTCTCTCTGTGCCAGTGTATTTATCCTTGTGTTTCCTGTCTCTCTGTGCCAGTTCGTCTTGTATGTTTCCAAGTCAACCAATGTTTTCTCCGTTCTCCTTTTTCTAGTCCTCCTGGTTTTGACCCTTGCCTGTTTCTGGACTCCGTACCCGCCTGCCTGACCATTCTGCCTGCCTTGACCATTCTGCCTGCCTTGACCATTCTGCCTGCCTTGACCACGAACCTGTCTGCCACTCTGTACCTCCTGGACTCTGATCTGGTTTTGACCTTTACCCTGTCCACGACCATTCTCTTGCCTACCCCTTTGGATTAATAAACATTGTAAGCCTCCAACCATCTACCTCCTGCATCTGGGTCTCGCCTTGTGCCTTGACCCTCTGCTATGTTTTAATGGTTATTTTGGGTGCAGGGGAGGGTCACTTGTTTTTTTCTCAAGTGTTCAGGGAGGGTTTAGTTCAAATATATTTTACTAAAGGGAAAACAATCCATTTTCATTTCAGAGAGGACTGGTTTTCTCCATGTAACCCTTATTATAAATGACACCAGACAGGTAGAGTCAGATAGCTAGAGTAGCAAACAGGCCTAGTTGGCGCTGACAGATGTGTGGTAGCAGCAGGACCACATGTGCTGCAGGCTATTTTAACGAGCAGGGGGAGGCCATGTGGACTAAACTCCCTCATCGGTTGCTGTCACACTGATGATGAGTCCATTTTGGGGTCAGTTCGGCTCCGTTTCCTCTCCCTGCAGGACCAGTTACGCTCTGGCCAGATGGAATCCTGGGAACACTGGTATGTGACATTGACTCTGACCTGGAGCAAATGGCCCTGCACCTCAGTGGGCTGAACAGTGCTGATGACTGGGGAGGAAGGAGGCGCTGGTACTGTCACAGCAGGTACTGTCACGGCAGGTACCGTCACGGCAGGGAACACAGGCATAGAGTTAGAATAGAGTTCCTATGTGATGTCACTACTAGATGATTATCAATAGATGGTGCCATAGGAGGTGACATACAGTCTGAAACAAGAGCAGAATGACTACTAGGTGATTAGTGTTATCTGGTACCATTGTAGGAAGTGGTACAGGAAACTACATAGTCATATAGAAGACCAACATATCTCTACTGGGTGACTGGCATTAAGTGTTGTGTGAGGATGCATCCCTGAACACAGGCATGGTTGAAGTATATATCCGGATGGGCTTTCTCAGACTGTCAGTGTGCAACCCTCTCTGCAAACCCAGAAAGTAATTACATTGGGAATGGAAAATCTGTGTCACACACTGAGTCACACAGACTCAAGTCTGAAATGTGTAATCAACCTGGATTTCCCATTAGATACAGACAAGGCTTTTGTTGTGTCTACCTCCTCCACCGCCACCACTAAGCACCTATGAAGAGGCAGCTGAGCAGAGCAGAGGCAGCTGAGCAGAGCAGAGGCAGCTGAGCAGAGCAGAGGCAGCTGGGCAGAGCAGAGGCAGCTGAGCAGAGCAGAGGCAGCTGAGCAGAGCAGAGGCAGCTGGGCAGAGCAGAGGCAGCTGAGCAGAGCAGAGGCAGCTGAGCAGAGCAGAGGCAGCTGGGCAGAGCAGAGGCAGCTGGGCAGAGCAGAGGCAGCTGAGCAGAGCAGAGGCAGCTGAGCAGCTGAGCAGAGCAGAGGCAGCTGAGCAGAGCAGAGGCAGCTGAGCAGAGCAGAGGCAGCTGGGCAGAGCAGAGGCAGCTGAGCAGAGCAGAGGCAGCTGGGCAGAGCAGAGGCAGCTGAGCAGAGCAGAGGCAGCTGGGCAGAGCAGAGGCAGCTGAGCAGAGCAGAGGCAGCTGAGCAGAGCAGAGGCAGCTGAGCGATCATTAGACATGTTTCTGTTGTTTGTCTTGCTCTGAATCTTGTTTTAAAGAGTGAACATCAGTCGTAAGACGCAGTACTTTCATCATTTTACCAGAGCAGGTCACCGTGACAAATGCAGGATCAATGGTGGGGTTTGAAAGAGGATGAACATTAATTAACTTGAACATGAACATTAACTTCCTTTTAAAGTTCTCTCTTGTTTGACATGGACGGTACGGCTGGGTTGCACAGCTTATTGACTTAGCTGGGGCCTTGAGGTAGTCTGTGTGGGTGGGTGTGAATATGACAGAGGATATGAATGTGGGTGGGTGTGAATATGACAGAGGATATGACTGTGGGTGGGTGTGAATATGACAGAGGATATGACTGTGGGTGGGTGTGAATATGACAGAGGATATGACTGTGGATGTGTGTGGGTGGGTGTGAATATGACTGTGGGTGTGTGTGGGTGGGTATGAATATGACAGAGGATATGACTGTGGGTGTGTGTGAATATTTTTTATTTTTTATTTATTTAACCTTTATTTAACCAGGCAAGTCAGTTAAGATCACATTCTTATTTTTAATGACGGCCTGGGAACAGTGGGTTAACTGCCTGTTCAGGGGCAGAACGACAGATTTGTACCTTGTCAGCTCGGGGGTTTGAACTTGCAACGTTTTGGTCCAACGCTCTAACCACCAGGCTACGCTGCCGCCCCATATGACAGAGGATATGACAGAGGATATGACTGTGGGTGTGTGTGGGTGTATGTGAATATGACAGAGAATATGACTGTAGGTGTGTGTGAATATGACAGAGGATATGACTGTGGGTGTGTGTGAATATGACAGAGGATATGACTGTGGGTGTGTGTGGTGAGTGTGAATATGACAGAGGATATGACTCAAATCAAATCAAATTTTATTTGTTACATACACATGGTTAGCAGATGTTAATGCGAGTGTAGCGAAATGCTTGTGCTTCTAGTTCCGACAATGCAGTAATAACCAACGAGTAATGTAACCTACCAATTCCAAAACTACTATCTTATATACACAAGTGTAAATGGATAAAGAATATGTACATAAATATATATGAATGAGGGATGGTACAGAACGGCATAGGCAAGATGCAGTAGATGGTATTGAGTACAGTATATACATATGAGAAGAGTAATGTACGGTATGTAAACATAAAGTGGCATAGTTTAAAGTGGCTAGTGATACATGTATTACATAAAGATGGCAGTAGATGATATAGAGTACAGTATATACATATACATATGATATGAGTAATGTAGGGTATGTAAACATTATATTAAGTGGCATTGTTCAAAGTGGCTAGTGATATATTTTTTACATCAATTTACATCAATTTCCATTATTAAAGTGGCTGGAGTTGAGTCGGTGTGTTGGCAGCAGCCACTCAATGTTAGTGGTGGCTGTTTAACAGTCTGATGGCCTTGAAATAGAAGCTGTTTTTCAGTCTCTCGGTCACTGCTTTGATGCACCTGTACTGACCTCGCCTTCTGGATGATAGCGGGGTGAACAGGCAGTGGCTCGGGTGGATGTTGTCCTTGATGATCTTTATGGCCTTCCTGTGACATCGGGTGGTGTAGGTGTCTTGGAGGGCAGGTAGTTTGCCCCCGGTGATGCGTTGTGCAGACCTCACTACCCTCTGGAGAGCCTTACGGTTGTGGGCGGAGGAGTTGCCGTACCAGGCGGTGGTACAGCTAGTCCGCAAACTTGATGATTGAGTTGGAGGCGTGCGTGGCCACGCAGTCATGGGTGAACAGGGAGTACAGGAGAGGGCTCAGAACGCACCCTTGTGGGGCCCCAGTGTTGAGGATCAGCGGGGTGGAGATGTTGTTACCTACCCTCACCACCTGGGGGCGGCCCGTCAGGAAGTCCAGTACCCAGTTGCACAGGGCAGGGTCGACGCGATGTCGGCGCGATGCGTGAAGAAACCAGCTGGCTGCACCGACTCCGATAGCGTGTCTCGAGTGAGCCATGTTTCCGTGAAACAAAGAACGTTAAAGTATCTGATGTTTCTTTGGAAGGCAACCCTTGCTTGGATTTCATCAACCTTGTTGTCAAGAGACTGGACATTGGCGAGTAGTATACTCGGGATCGGTGCACAATGTGCCCGTCTACGGAGCCTGACCAGAAGACCGCTCCGTCTGCCCCTTTTACGGTGTCGTTGTTTTGGGTCGCCGCCTGGGATCCGATCCATTGTCCTGGGTGGAAGACAAAACACAAAATCCGCTTCAGGAGAGTCATATTCCTGGTCATACTGATGGTGAGTTGACGTTGCTCTTATATTCAGTAGTTCTTCCCGACTGTATGTAATGAAACTTAAGATTACCTGGGGTACCAATGTAAGAAATACTGCATAGTTTCCTAGGAACGCGAAGCGAGGCGGCCATCTCTGTCGGCACCGGAAGTGGTTGTATGTGGGTGTGTGTGAGTATGACAGAGGATATGACAGAGGATATGACTGTGGGTGTGTGTGAATATGACAGAGGATATGACTGTGGATGTGTGTGAATATGACAGGTCTCTGTCCCCTGCCTGTGACAATAGATAACAGGTTCTTGGTCCGGTGACAGTGTGATCACCACCGGCCTGTCAGTCCCCCTAATCTCTCAGCATGCCTTCGTCCTGTCCTGGCCTGAGTACAAATGGCACCCTATTTCCTTTATAGTGCACTACCTTTGGCCAGGGCCCATACAGCTCTTGTCAAAACGAGTGCACTATATATGGAAAAGCGTGCCATTTGCGACACAGTGCTGTCCTGCCAGCCCAGGTCGTGGAGCTGTGGCTCTGCTAGTTTGTTATTTACCACCCAGGTCTAATTAGGAACAAAATGTCATGTACCTTCTCACACTGCACACATACTGAGCCCTGAGTCTTACAGCAAATTAGCATTAGTGATTACAGATACACCCATGTCCTCGTTAGAAAACTGAAATGATGTGAATAAAATAACACTCCAGTGGACTTGTACCAGCATTGATTACAGTGACATTACTGTTAGCCAATTAATAGGCTGAGATGTATGGGCAGTTTATTATAATCATTTATCAACGCTGAACTTTCATAGATTTATAAATACAGTCTGAGACTGCACCAAGTATAATGGATGCAATTTATTTTGCATAAACGACTAAGCTTCTTTGTATTTATGACTTAACAAATAACAGTCTGAAAGGCAACGGCAGAGTTCCAATAAAATCACTCTGGTTTAAGTTACAGAACCTGCAGATCCCTCATTGAACATTAGGTAAACAACTCCTTCTTCCTTTACAAATTGCCATGCCAAACTCATCCAGGGGGCTTTTAGTAAGCTGAGTCTCTTCAGGTCCATTGTGAGTGGTAGAAAACAGCAGTCCCTGTGGATCCAGATAGGTCAGAAATCTACAGGAGGCAGGGATCACATGGAGGGATGGTATTATCCTCTCCAGGATGTGATGGGATATGAGAAGAGAGGTCATTTACACCAGGGAAATGGCTGCTGAGCGCCCTGTGGTTAGTTTCCCTCTCTGAGTTTGACCTCTGTGTGTGTCGGTAGGTAAGTAGTTAGGTACTGAGCGGGTGCAGATGGCCCGCTCTCGCCTCAGTGCCTCATTGCTCACACAGGTACCATTACTGCCACCATGCACTCCCAAACACACATCCTCAGTGCCAAGTGAGAGGGCTTAGTCCTGGTAGGGGCCCAAAGGCCCTGAGAACACCACACTGCTGCTGCATGGGCATTTCTCAAGCTTACATTAGCCTGTCCTGCATAGTCACTCACAGTGCTGCACAAAGCTGGCTTCAAACCTGTCATTCTGTGCCTGAGTATTAAGAAAAAGACAAACATCCTAAACCAATATGACTACTGAGGTATCCCATAGCATATTTTGTCTGTCTCTCTGTTTTAGATATTTTGTTTTAGTCTAGCTGTGGCCTTGTCAATGATCAGAATTCTAAGAGACAAACACTAAATCCCTCTGTGTTGGCAGCTGATCTGCTCGCTGTTTAGCTGCCTTCTGTATCATCTCAAA
Source organism: Oncorhynchus keta (assembly GCF_023373465.1). Lineage (NCBI taxonomy): Eukaryota > Metazoa > Chordata > Actinopteri > Salmoniformes > Salmonidae > Oncorhynchus > Oncorhynchus keta. The sequence continues at coordinate 22,296,843 of NC_068438.1, forward strand.
ATACCTTTGCAAGCAAATTCTCTGTCTTATTTCCACAAATGCTGTGTTTGCTGTTCATAAGATCCATTTCAAATTGATGTAAGCTCAACCACCCCCCACCCCATCCCTCACTCTCTCTTCTTCTCTAACAAATATCCATATCATCCCTCACTCTCTCTTTCTTCTTCTCTAACAAATATAGATATCATCCCTCACTCTCTCTTTCTTCTTCTCTAACAAATATACATATCATCCCTCACTCTCTCTTTCTTCTTCTCTAACAAATATACATATCATCCCTCACTCTCTCTTTCTTCTTCTCTAACAAATATACATATCATCCCTCACCTTCTCTTTCTTCTTCTCTAACAAATATACATATCATCCCTCACCTTCTCTAACAAATATACATATCATCCCCCATCTTCTCTAACAAATATACATATCATCCCTCACCTTCTCTTACTTCTTATCTAACAAATATACATATCATCCCTCACCTTCTCTTTCTTCTCTAACAAATATACATATCATCCCTCACCTTCTCTAACAAATATACATATCATCCCTCACCTTCTCTAACAAATATACATATCATCCCTCACCTTCTCTAACAAATATACATATCATCCCTCACCTTCTCTTTCTTCTTCTCTAACAAATATACATATCATCCCTCACCTTCTCTTTCTTCTCTAACAAATATACATATCATCCCTCACTCTATCTTTCTTCTTCTCTAACAAATATACATATCATCCCTCACTCTCTCTTTCTTCTTCTCTAACAAATATACATATCATCCCTCACCTTCTCTAACAAATATACGTATCATCCCTCACCTTCTCTTTCTTCTTCTCTAACAAATATACATATCATCCCTCACTCTCTCTTTCTTCTTCTCTAACAAATATACATATCATCCCTCACCTTCTCTTTCTTCTTCTCTAACAAATATACATATCATCCCTCACTCTCTTTCTTCTCTAACAAATATACATATCATCCCTCACTCTCTCTTTCTTATTCTCTAACAAATATACATATCATCCCTCACTCTCTCTTTCTTCTTCTCTAACAAATATACATATCATCCCTCACCTTCTCTTTCTTCTTCTCTAACAAATATACATATTATCCCTCACTCTCTTCTCTAACAAATATACATATCATCCCTCACTTTCTATATACATATCCATATTTGCTCTCTTGCTCTCTCTCAGTAAATTGCATATACAGACACACTCATAAGCACACTCAGACACATTCAGACACACACACACACACACACACACACACACACACACACACACACACACACACACACACACACACACACACACACACACACACACACACACACACACACATACACACACACACACGACTGCGTGCAAACACAGAGAAACTCTGTGCCCCACAGCATAACATCCATCATAGCAACAAACACAGAGCCTTAGCTTGAAGAAAGCAGAGTTTTGCTCACAATAACAAGCACCGCTAAATGCACTGAGCCCCGAGCAGAAACGTAGAGATAAACACAAAATAAACAGCTATCTAAACACATGCAACCAGGACAACTAGAATGGAATGAATAATTCCACTTAGATGTTTAAAAACATTAGGAAAATCCAAACCGTACTACTCATTATACATATTTGCATTGTAATGTGCATGCAGATGCTGTTAATGGCTGAATACACCTAAGTGTATTTGCACGTGCCTCTTTTGGAGGTTGAGTTGCTATACCATTAGAGTTTTTCACAATCATTTTGGCACTAATTTCGGAACCTTGATGTCATTTTTCAAAACGCTAGACACAAAACTCACAACCAATAATCAAAATGCAATTTTTTCTAAACTCTAACACTTTTTCCAATTGCTTGGATACAATACACATAAAGCTAAGATCATTTGTTCATTGAACTAAAATCACCGGTTCAAAATGATACAACTTAACATCAAAGTATTACCATTTCAAAATGCAATTCACACATTACATCTGAGATGACTGTCTATTCGTTTCATTACAATGATCTAACTATCAGTTGATACAACTGCTCAAAATGATAAGTAACTGTTGCATTACTCTTAATGCATAGTTTTATGGAAACTGACGAACAATATTCCATGTTTAGATCATGAATGTTTCAGGATAACGAGATCCATTGACACCCATTACTGTGGAACATGAACCAATTGGACTACATTATCTATGGATGTAATATTTCATCATCATTCTTTATCAGACACTGTTTCTATGGTCCCATGTACCACTTTTCCAGACCATGTTTTCAGATTTGACATTACTGTACACTCACACACACTTTATTAGGAACACCTATCTAGTACTGGGTAGGACCCCCTTTTGCCTCCACAACAGCCTGAATTATTCACGGTGTTGTACGTTAAGAGATGCCCTTCTGCACACCACTGTTTTAAACAGCTGTTATTTGAGCGACTGTGGCCTTTCTGTTAGCTTGAATGAGTCTGGACATTCTCCTCTGACCTCTCTCATTAACAAGATGTTTTTTCCAACAGAACTGCCGCTCACTGAATGTGTTTTGTTTATCGCACTATTCTCTGTAAACTCTAGAGACTGTAGTGTGTAAAAATCCCTGGAAGGCAGCTGTTTCTGAGATGCTGGAATCACCATGTTTGGCATCAACAATCATACCACAGTCAAAGTTGCTTAGATTACTCATCTTGCCTGTTATAATGTTTGGTCGAACAACATTTAAAGCTCTATATACTCTATATATTGAGTTGCTGGCAGCCACATGATTCACTGTTTGAATGTAACCGTCTTTGATGAGCTAAATCCTATGTCAATGTGTGGGATAATGTCAGGTTCCACCATGCTCAAATGGTGCAAGCATGGTTTCACGCCCATCCACAATTTACCACCCTGTACTTACCCCCATACTCTCCTTTCCTTAACCTGATTGAGGAATTGTTCTCCACATGGAGGTGGAAGGTATATGATAGGCGCCCTTCTTCAGACCATGGATGACGAATGCAATGACATCACAGCAGACCAGTGTCAGGCCTGGGTTCGCCATGATGTTTGGCTAATGAAAACATCCATTGTGATGTGGATGAGAACCTGTGGCCAAATCCACAAGACAGGGTTGAGGGAAATATAGAAGTACAGTAATCAATCTTTTGTTTAGCTTTTTACAGTAAGCCAGATGAGGAACACTGCAGTGATGTTTTACAGTAAGCCAGATGAGGAACACTGCAGTGATGTTTTACAGTAAGCCAGATGAGGAACACTGCAGTGATGTTTTACAGTAAGCCAGGTGAGGAACACTGCAGTGATGTTTTACAGTAAGCCAGATGAGGAACACTGCAGTGATGTTTTACAGTAAGCCAGGTGAGGAACACTGCAGTGATGTTTTACAGTAAGCCAGATGAGGAACACTGCAGTGATGTTTTACAGTAAGCCAGATGAGGAACACTGCAGTGATGTTTTACAGTAAGCCAGATGAGGAACACTGCAGTGATGTTTTACAGTAAGCCAGATGAGGAACACTGCAGTGATGTTTTACAGTAAGCCAGATGAGGAACACTGCAGTGATGTTTTACAGTAAGCCAGATGAGGAACACTGCAGTGATGTTTTACAGTAAGCCAGGTGAGGAACACTGCAGTTGACCTTTTAACTGTTTTTTCTTTTTTTGTAGCTAATTATTTTTGCTTTGATTCAAAGAAACATATGTTGTGATTTTATTGTATTTCATCAATAAATGTCATATTTTGTTCAATGATTCCACTGTGTCTGTAGTATTCTCTCTACTAGTCCTTTTACAGTGATGTATTTACGTGTAGTAGCATAATGAAACATGTATCACATATTTCGTACTACAATATTTAATGATTGTACGAACAACTACACAGTGAAACTATCGCTATCTTGTGTTTGGGTGATCTAAATTAATGTTACTATGGTATTTCATGATAAATAAGTTATTTGAACCAATGGTTCTGCAAGTGCAAGGTTTCTTTAAAGATATGAATGCACAATGCAATGTTTTGAACATTGGACAGCCTGTGTTACAAGTAATGACAATTTTGAGTTTTGTATCTAGAGTTTTGAAAAATGACCACAAGGTTCTGAAATTAGTGCCAAAGGGATTGTTAAAAACTGTAATTAGAGTCCACATGACCGTGGCTTTAGTTCGGTAAAGGTTAGGTAAGGACATGAGGTAAAGTGATGTGTAGTTACCAGTGTGTGTGACTGACTTAATAAAGGGATTGCTGTAATGAACACTAGCTGTGTGGACAAGGTCAAGGACTTAATGTTGCTTTGTTCAAGCACAAATATTAATCAGGGAAATGACAAAACAACGGTAATGGAATTTGTTGCCGCTGTCAGATTACATCCTCAAACGGGTTTGTGTTCCATCGCCCTCCTCCATCCCCTGTTTGCTTGACAACAATCCCTCTTAGATGTGCTTGACTTCCCTGTCAGAGTCAGAGAGGCAGAGGATAAACGTCCCAATACACACACACACACACACACACACACACACACACACACACACACACACACACACACACACACACACACACACACACACACACACACACACACACACACACACACACACACACACACACACACACACACACACACACACACACACACACACACTGGGAGAAGCAGACTATAGGGAGGAGTCGCCAGGTTATCAATAGTACCCACCGTGGGGACATTCAGCCACACAGAGGACACAAGGAGGGGATGCCAGTGATAGAGAAGAGAGACTCATCACTGTTTATTCTCTTGCCCCCTGCCCCCCTCTCCATTATTCTGTGTTTGTTTAATAGAGAGGATTGGGTGTGTTGTGCTGTATGTTTATGTAGTTGGGTGTGTGTGTGTGTGTGTGTGTGTGTGTGTGTGTGTGTGTGTGTGTGTGTGTGTGTGTGTGTGTGTGTGTGTGTGTGTGTGTGTGTGTGTGTGTGTGTGTGTGTGTGTGTGTGTGTGTGTGTGTGTGTGTGTGTGTGTGTGTGTGTGTGTGTGTGTGGAGTGTTAATGTGGACAGAGTACAGTGGGTGAGGCTCATTGTCTTTGAAGACATCAGGAGGAGATGAAAGGGCTCTTTCACAGACTGATTACATTGGCCCTCTCTCACCCTGTCTCTCTGACTCTCTCTTCTCTCTTCTTCTCTCTCTCCCTATTTCTCCCTTCCTCTCTCCTGCTCTCTTAGCACACGGCCCTCTATTGACATGCGCTCTGTACCACTGTTCTTTAAAGGAAAATTGATTTCACGTAAGAGAGTCCTGGAGCACTTTTTCCATGTGTAATGTCCCAGGGGTCTGAGAAAGGATGGGTCTTTCCTTAGAGCAAGAATAAAGAGATTGGTTCCTATACAGCTCCATCTGAACCTATCCATCCCTATTAACTCTATACCATGTGTGCATTCTAACACGGCAGAGCATCAACTTGAGTTAGGAGACTCTGGCTTCAAGCTGAATTAGCCACAATTATTCCAATTGACTCAAACCCGCTTGAATGAATGTGGGACCCCAAAAAATAAGCTGAGCAAAAAAAACGAACAAACAAAATCAATCTGTTGTCATCAATTAGCCGCCAGGTCTGCCCTCGTAGCAGTCATTGTGTCAGCTGTGTCTGTCCCCTAAAACCCTTCCTCATGGATGCCAAGGATAATTGTAAAGAAAAGGGCCTGTTTTGGCACGACACAGTGTGTACTTGTTCTGGTACAGACATTGGGATGCTGAAGCAGTGCCGGAGTGGAATGGTGCAACAGGACAGCAAGAGATAGGATAAATCTCCCACTCCGTACCCATCCACTCATCCAGTATACTGCTGTACCCATCCACTCATCCAGTATACTGCTGTACCCATCCACTCATCCAGTATACTGCTGTACCATCCACTCATCCAGTATACTGCTGTACCCATCCACTCATCCAGTATACTGCTGTACCCATCCACTCATCCAGTATACTGCTGTACCATCCACTCATCCAGTATACTGCTGTGCCCATCCACTCATCCAGTATACTGCTGTGCCCATCCACTCATCCAGTATACTGCTGTACCATCCACTCATCCAGTATACTGCTGTGCCCATCCACTCATCCAGTATACTGCTGTACCCATCCACTCATCCGGTATACTGCTGTACCCATCCACTCATCCAGTATACTGCTGTACCCATCCACTCATCCAGTATACTGCTGTGCCCATACACTCATCCAGTATACTGCTGTACCCATCCACTCATCCAGTATACTGCTGTGCCCATACACTCATCCAGTATATTGCTGTACCCATCCAGTATACTGCTGTACCCATCCACTCATCCAGTATACTGCTGTACCATCCACTCATCCAGTATACTGCTGTGCCCATCCACTCATCCAGTATACTGCTGTGCCCATCCACTCATCCAGTATACTGCTGTACCATCCACTCATCCAGTATACTGCTGTGCCCATCCACTCATCCAGTATACTGCTGTACCATCCACTCATCCGGTATACTGCTGTACCCATCCACTCATCCAGTATACTGCTGTACCCATCCACTCATCCAGTATACTGCTGTGCCCATACACTCATCCAGTATACTGCTGTACCCATCCACTCATCCAGTATACTGCTGTGCCCATACACTCATCCAATATATTGCTGTACCCATTCAGTATACTGCTGTACCCATCCACTCATCCAGTATACTGCTGTACCCATCCACTCATCCAGTATACTGCTGTACCATCCACTCATCCAGTATACTGCTGTACCCATCCACTCATCCAGTATAATGCTGTACCCATCCACTCATCCAGTATACTGCTGTACCCATCCACTCATCCAGTATACTGCTGTACCATCCACTCATCCAGTATACTGCTGTGCCCATCCACTCATCCAGTATACTGCTGTGCCCATCCACTCATCCAGTATACTGCTGTACCATCCACTCATCCAGTATACTGCTGTGCCCATCCACTCATCCAGTATACTGCTGCACCATCCACTCATCCGGTATACTGCTGTACCCATCCACTCATCCAGTATACTGCTGTACCCATCCACTCATCCAGTATACTGCTGTGCCCATACACTCATCCAGTATACTGCTGTACCCATCCACTCATCCAGTATACTGCTGTGCCCATCCACTCATCCAGTATACTGCTGTGCCCATCCACTCATCCAGTATACTGCTGTGCCCATCCACTCACCCAGTATACTGCTGTACCCATCCACTCATCCAGTATACTGCTGTGCCCATCCACTCATCCAGTATACTGCTGTGCCCATCCACTCATCCAGTATACTGCTGTACCCATCCACTCATCCGGTATACTGCTGTACCCATCCACTCATCCAGTATACTGCTGTGCCCATCCACTCATCCAGTATACTGCTGTACCCATCCACTCATCCAGTATACTGCTGTACTCATCCACTCATCCAGTATACTGCTGTACCCATCCAGTATACTGCTGTACTCATCCACTCATCCAGTATATTGCTGTACCCATCCAGTATACTGCTGTACCCATCCACTCATCCAGTATACTGCTGTACCCATCCACTCATCCAGTATACTGCTGTACCCATCCACTCATCCAGTATACTGCTGTGCCCATCCACTCATCCAGTATACTGCTGTACCATCCACTCATCCAGTATACTGCTGTACCCATCCACTCATCCAGTATACTGCTGTACCCATCCACTCATCCAGTATACTGCTGTACCCATCCACTCATCCAGTATACTGCTGTACCCATCCACTCATCCAGTATACTGCTGTACCCATCCACTCATCCAGTATACTGCTGTGCCCATCCACTCCTGCTGTGCAGGATTGGATTCTCTGCATGTGAACTACAACGGTTCCTGATCATAAACCTGCTTCTTTCTATTAGGTAGTGTCTGCAGGCTCTGGCCTTGTGCGTTAGACAGGCACAGTGGACACACATTTAGTGGAGTGTGTTATATTCTACTACCACTGAGGGTTCGGGTCAATATGCTGGGAATATATTCCTCTCCTCCTCTCTTTCTCTCCTTCTCTCTCCTCTAGATTGGAAAGAGAAAATAATATTAGATATCAGCTTTGGCTTTAATTTCTAGCCGGGGCAGATGGGCTACTGGGGTGGTGGCTGGCTAGGTGGGTGGTGGGGGGCTGAGGCTGGGCCCTGTTCTTCCATCTCCCTCCCTGTCCTGTCCCCCAGGGTGTCCTATATTCATCAGCAGCAGTAGCTAGCGTGAATGTCAGAGAGGAGAGGAAATTAGCACGATGTCAGGAATGACAGGGGTTATTTCAGGAGCGGCCATTTGTAACCAAACCAAAATCAGATGAATTACTCCAGGCCTCTGCTTGTTAGTGTGGCTGTGTTAGCATGCCGCAAATTGTTTTGATAAGCTGATTTATTTGTTTTGCTAATGTTAAATGTATCCGCAATTGCCAATACTTTGCACAGCTGTAATGCAACACCAGTATCGGATCACGTTGAGTCAAGTAGCTACCACTATCTGATTCACTGTAGATGAGTCAAGTAGATACCACTATCTGATTCACTGTAGATGAGTCAAGTAGATACCACTATCTGATTCACTGCAGATGGGTCAAGTAGTTACCACTATCTGATTCACTGCAGATGGGTCAAGTAGCTACCACTATCTGATTCACTGTAGATGAGTCAATTAGCTACCACTATCTGATTCACTGTAGATGAGTCAAGTAGTTACCACTATCTGATTCACTGTAGATGAGTCAATTAGCTACCACTATCTGATTCACTGTAGATGAGTCAAGTAAATACCACTATCTGATTCACTGTAGATGAGTCAAGTAGATACCACTATCTTATTCACTGCAGATGAGTCAAGTAAATACCACTATCTGATTCACTGTAGATGAGTCAAGTAGATACCACTATCTTATTCACTGCAGATGAGTCAAGTAAATACCACTATCTGATTCACTGTAGATGAGTCAAGTAGATACCACTATCTGATTCACTGCAGATGAGTCAAGTAGATACCACTATCTGATTCACTGTAGATGAGTCAAGTAGCTACCACTATCTGATTCACTGCAGATGAGTCAAGTAGATACCACTATCTGATTCACTGTAGATGAGTCAAGTAGCTACCACTATCTGATTCACTGCAGATTCTGTACTGTAACTTCAGTCAGTTAATGATTCCCGGATTGCTGCTTGCTTCACTGGGTTGAAGATTAAAGGGTTAAATTGGGAGAAAGCCCCACTGGGCTGACAAGGCTCTGCGGGAGCTTGAGGATATTTATGTTATTTATACAGTAGGAGGAGTAATGGTTTCTATGGTTTCAGTCAGTTCTGCTTCTTTAAAAGTCTACCTGGTCTAAATAATTCATTGTGCGGTACGGTAGGAGTCTGACCCACAGCTCACCATCACTCCACATTCCATTTAAAACAAGAGCATGTTCTACTGCAGCAGAGAGGGGTACTACTGAAGCAGAGAGAGGTTCTACTGAAGCAGAGAGGGGTTCTACTGCAGCAGAGAGGGGTTCTACTGAAGCAGAGAGAGGTTCTACTGAAGCAGAGAGGGGTTCTACTGCAGCAGAGAGGGGTTCTACTGCAGAAGAGTGGGGTTCTACTGAAGCAGAGAAGGGTTCTACTGCAGCAGAGAGGTGTTCTACTGCAGCAGAGAGGGGTTCTACTGCAGCAGAGAGGGGTTCTACTGCAGCAGAGAGTGGTTCTACTGCAGCAGAGAGGGGTTCTACTGCAGCAGAGAGTGGTTCTACTGCAGAAGAGCGGGGTTCTACTGAAGCAGAGAAGGGTTCTACTGCAGCAGAGAGGTGTTCTACTGCAGCAGAGAGGGGTTCTACTGTAGCAGAGAGGTGTTCTACTGCAGCAGAGAGGGGTTCTACTGCAGCAGAGAGGGGTTCTACTGCAGCAGAGAGGAGTTCTACTGCAGCAGAGAGGTGTTCTACTGCAGCAGAGAGGGGTTCTACTGCAGCAGAGAGGGGTTCTACTGCAGCAGAGAGTGGTTCTACTGCAGCAGAGAGGTGTTCTACTGCAGCAGAGAGGGGTTCTACTGCAGCAGAGAAGGGGTCTACTGCAGCAGAGAGGGGGTCTACTGAAGCAGAGGGGTTCTACTGCAGCAGAGAGGGGGTCTACTGAAGCAGAGAGTGGTTCTACTGCAGCAGAGAGGGGTTCTACTGCAGCAGAGAGGGGGTCTACTGAAGCAGAGGGGTTCTACTGCAGCAGAGAAGGGGTCTACTGCAGCAGAGAGGGGGTCTACTGAAGCAGAGGGGTTTCTACTGCAGTAGAGAGGGGTTCTACTGCAGCAGAGATGGGCTTTTCAACAGCAGATCCAAGGTGCAAAGGCGTTTCAAGGTCAATTAAAGGAGGACTCGACACACTGCACGACATCAGAGGAGAAAATCACTTTGTACTATAAGAATATATTACCTGTTATGCTAGCACTTAGGAACAGATAAAAACCAGGAGCTACAGCTGACACAACTATCAGGGGAATCAGATGCTAGGGGATATAATGCCTGGAAACATCCCCTAGGCACATCACGTTTCTCACATAGCACCTGTTGCAGTTGTATGTCGACATCCTCTGGTTACGTCCCAAATGGCACCCTATTCCGTACATAGTACACTACTTTTGACCTGGGCCCTTGGTCAAAAGTAGTGCACTATGTAGGGAATAGGGTGCCGTTTTGGGTCACAACCTCTGTGTTGTTTCATTCAGCACCAGAGCTCGTCTACTAATCCTGGTGTGACATGCCTGAGCCTGGAGGATGGAAGATTGCAGCTGAAACCATCTAGCTCACTGGTTTGTGGGAGGTACATGTATGACAGTGGATACAGAGGGTTAACAGGGGCTTAGGGAGGTAAAGTAAGCCGAGTCCCCCAACTCCCAGTGACTCAGTCCCAGAAGGCCAGGGGCAATGTTAACTGATGCAGCAACACCCAGCACCCACACACAGCTGCTGCTCTCTAACCATGCAGACGGACAATTCAAAATAGACCCAAAGAGGCTCACAGACTCACACGTGTACCTATAGACTCTTTCAATAGTGGTTGGTGGTTGGGGCTCTCTAGAGGCTATAGGTGAGTCATTTCTCACAAAGGCTTGGTCACATTCATGTTATGGAGTTTAGTCAGTAGAGACCATAGCTACAGCAGCCTCCAGGTACTGTCTCACAGGTTCACTGTCGGGGTCCAAATAGATCCAATCCAACTATCACCTGAATCACTTCCTGTTAATCAAGCATTATCAGCAGCTGATTGGTTCTAGGAACTACAGTATATGTCCATCTAGAGTCCAATCAGACCCCCCTCTCTCTTCACCAATGTACAACAACATTATCCCAACCCCAGTCATTGTTTTGTCAGACAGAATAATTTAAACAAAAAACTTTGAAATAGAAATGCAATGTGCCAAAGTAGCTTCATCTCAAATCAGATAAATGTGTTAGGCAGGCTGTGTGTGGTTGCAATTATGTCTCAGTGGGGGATTTTCTCTGCAGACAGGAGGGGGTCTCTGGTGTCACGTTAACAGAGTCACTGGCTTAGCATGTTGCCCCTGCTCTGCATCACCAAAGCTGTGCTCCCTCACAACCAGGTGACTTTATCAGCAACTAAATTGGAAACCATGATTCTTAACGGCTTTGATAATGGCTCTGACTGGGTTTACAGCTTGTCAAACAACAAGATATTTTCAATTACCTTCACTGCTTTTGAATAGAACTTTGAAAGAAATAATGGGTAATGTAGGTTTTAAAAAGAAGATAATGCTTCAGTGTCCGTCGGTGGGGAAAATGGACTGACAGCACCCAGTAATGCAAATGAACATAAATAAAGTTGACATCGGGTGTTGGTGTTTCTGTGGGTGTTGGTGTAGCTGTGAGTGGTGTTGGTGTTGCTGTGGGTGTTGGTGTGGGTGTTGCTGTGGGTGTTGGTGTAGCTGTGAGTGGTGTTGGTGTTGCTGTGGGTGTTGGTGTGGGTGTTGCTGTGGATGTTGGTGTTGCTGTGGGTGTTGGTGTGGGTGTTGCTGTGGGTGTTGGTGTAGCTGTGAGTGGTGTTGGTGTTGCTGTGGGTGTTGGTGTGGGTGTTGCTGTGGATGTTGGTGTTGCTGTGGGTGTTGGTGTGGGTGTTGCTGTGGGTGTTGGTGTAGCTGTGAGTGGTGTTGGTGTTGCTGTGGGTGTTGGTGTGGGTGTTGCTGTGGATGTTGGTGTTGCTGTGGGTGTTGGTGTTGCTGTGGGTGTTGGTGTGGGTGTTGGTGTGGGTGTTGCTGTGGGTGTTGGTGTTGCTGTGGGTGTTGGTGTTGCTGTGAGTGGTGTTGGTGTTGCTGTGGGTGTTGGTGTGGGTGTTGCTGTGGATGTTGGTGCTGCTGTGGGTGTTGCTATGGGTGTTTCTGTGGATGTTGGTGCTGCTGTGGGTGTTGCTGTGAGTGGTGTGGGTGTTGCTGTGAGTGGGGTGGGTGTTGATGTGGGTGGTATGGGTAATGGTGCGAGTGGTGTGGGTAATGGTGTGAGTAGTGCTGGTGTTGATGTGAGTGGTGTGGGTGTTGCTATGGGTGTTGCTGCCTACAGTGTGGTTGATAGGGATGATGGCTGACTCTAAGGTGACAGCTGGCTGGTTGGCTGGGTTTAGTGATGACCTTGGGGGCTCTGTTTGTCTCTCCCTCTAACCTGCCTCAGCTCCTCTGGGGTTTCACCCCTGCTATCTGCTGCACTACACACACACACACACACACACACACACACACACACACACACACACACACACACACACACACACACACACACACACACACACACACACACACACACACACACACACACACACACACACACACTCTATCACTCCCTCTCTATACACTCTATCACTCCATCTCTTTACACTCTATCACTCCCTCTCTATACACTCTATCACTCCCTCTCTATATACTCTATCACTCCCTCTCTATATACTCTATCACTCCCTCTCTATATACTCTATCACTCCCTCTCTTTACACTCTATCACTCCCTCTATATATACTCTATCACTCCCTCTCTATATACTCTATCACTCCCTCTCTTTACACTCTATCACTCCCTCTCTATATACTCTATCACTCCCTCTCTTTACACTCTATCACTCCCTCTCTATATACTCTATCACTCCCTCTCTATATACTCTATCACTCTCTCTCTATATACTCTATCACTCCCTCTCTTTACATTCTATCACTCCCTCTCTATATACTCTATCACTCCCTCTCTTTACACTCTATCACTCCCTCTCTATATACTCTATCACTCCCTCTATATATACTATATCACTCCCTCTCTTTACACTCTATCACTCCCTCTCTATATACTCTATCACTCCCTCTATATATACTATATCACTCCCTCTCTATACACTCTATCACTCCCTCTCTATACACTCTATCACTCCCTCTCTATATACTCTATCACTCCCTCTCTATATACTCTATCACTCCCCTCTCTATATACTCTATCACTCCCTCTCTTTACACTCTATCACTCCCTCTATATATACTCTATCACTCCTCTCTATATACTCTATCACTCCCTCTCTATATACTCTATCACTCCCTCTCTTTACACTCTATCACTCCCTCTCTATATACTCTATCACTCCCTCTCTTTACACTCTATCACTCCTCTCTATATACTCTATCACTCCCTCTATATATACTATATCACTCCCTCTCTTTACACTCTATCACTCCCTCTCTATATACTCTATCACTCCCTCTATATATACTATATCACTCCCTCTCTATACACTCTATCACTCCCTCTCTATACACTCTATCACTCCCTCTCTATATACTCTATCACTCCCTCTATATACTCTATCACTCCCTCTCTATATACTCTATCACTCTCTTTACACTCTATCACTCCCTCTATATATACTCTATCACTCCCTCTCTATATACTCTATCACTCCCTCTCTTTACACTCTATCACTCCCTCTCTATATACTCTATCACTCCCTCTCTTTACACTCTATCACTCCCTCTCTATATACTCTATCACTCCCTCTCTATCACTCCCTCTCTATACACTCTATCACTCCCTCTCTATACACTCTATCACTCCTCTCTATATACTCTATCACTCCCTCTATATACTCTATCACTCCCTCTCTATATACTCTATCACTCCCTCTCTTTACACTCTATCACTCCCCTCTATATATACTCTATCACTCCCTCTCTATATACTCTATCACTCCCTCTCTTTACACTCTATCACTCCCTCTCTATATACTCTATCACTCCCTCTCTTTACACTCTATCACTCCCTCTCTATATACTCTATCACTCCCTCTCTATATACTCTATCACTCTCTCTCTATATACTCTATCACTCCCTCTCTTTACACTCTATCACTCCCTCTCTATATACTCTATCACTCCCTCTCTTTACACTCTATCACTCCCTCTCTATATACTCTATCACTCCCTCTATATATACTATATCACTCCCTCTCTTTACACTCTATCACTCCCTCTCTTTACACTCTATCACTCCCTCTCTATATACTCTATCACTCCCTCTCTATATACTCTATCACTCCCTCTCTTTAAACTCTATCACTCCCTCTCTATATACTCTATCACTCCCTCTCTTTAAACTCTATCACTCCCTCTCTATATACTCTATCACTCCCTCTCTATATACTCTATCACTCCCTCTCTTTACACTCTATCACTCCCTCTCTATATACTCTATCACTCCCTCTCTATATACTCTATCACTCCCTCTCTATATACTCTATCACTCCCTCTCTTTACACTCTATCACTCCCTCTCTATATACTCTATCACTCCCTCTCTATATACTCTATCACTCCCCTCTCTATATACTCTATCACTCCTCTCTTTACACTCTATCACTCCCTCTCTATATACTCTATCACTCCCTCTCTTTAAACTCTATCACTCCCTCTCTATATACTCTATCACTCCCTCTCTATACACTCTATCACTCCCTCTCTATATACTCTATCACTCCCTCTCTTTACACTCTATCACTCCCTCTCTATATACTCTATCACTCCCCTCTTTACACTCTATCACTCCCCTCTCTATACACTCTATCACTCCCTCTCTATATACTCTATCACTCTCTCTCTATATACTCTATCACTCCCTCTCTTTACACTCTATCACTCCCTCTCTATATACTCTATCACTCCCTCTCTTTACACTCTATCACTCCCTCTCTATATACTCTATCACTCCCTCTCTTTACACTCTATCACTCCCTCTATATATACTCTATCACTCCCTCTCTATATACTCTATCACTCCCTCTCTATATACTCTATCACTCCCTCTCTTTACACTCTATCACCCCCTCTCTATATACTCTATCACTCCCTCTCTTTACACTCTATCACTCCCTCTCTATATACTCTATCACTCCCTCTCTATATACTCTATCACTCTCTCTCTATATACTCTATCACTCCCTCTCTTTACACTCTATCACTCCCTCTCTATATACTCTATCACTCCCTCTCTTTACACTCTATCACTCCCTCTATATATACTCTATCACTCCCTCTCTATACACTCTATCACTCCCTCTATATATACTCTATCACTCCCTCTCTATATACTCTATCACTCCCTCTCTATATACTCTATCACTCCCTCTCTTTACACTCTATCACCCCCTCTCTATATACTCTATCACTCCCTCTCTTTACACTCTATCACTCCCTCTCTATATACTCTATCACTCCCTCTCTATATACTCTATCACTCTCTCTCTATATACTCTATCACTCCCTCTCTTTACACTCTATCACTCCCTCTCTATATACTCTATCACTCCCTCTCTATACACTCTATCACTCCCTCTCTATATACTCTATCACTCCCTCTCTTTACACTCTATCACTCCCTCTCTATATACTCTATCACTCCCTCTCTATACACTCTATCACTCCCTCTCTATATACTCTATCACTCCCTCTCTTTACACTCTATCACTCCCTCTCTATATACTCTATCACTCCATCTCTTTACACTCTATCACTCCCTCTCTATATACTCTATCACTCCCTCTCTATATACTCTATCACTCCCTCTCTTTACACTCTATCACTCCCTCTCTATATACTCTATCACTCCCTCTCTATACACTCTATCACTCCCTCTCTATATACTCTATCACTCCCTCTCTTTACACTCTATCACTCCCTCTCTATATACTCTATCACTCCCTCTCTATATACTCTATCACTCCATCTCTTTACACTCTATCACTCCCTCTCTATATACTCTATCACTCCCTCTCTTTACACTCTATCACTCCCTCTCTATATACTCTATCACTCCCTCTCTATATACTCTATCACTCCCTCTCTATACACTCTATCACTCCCTCTATATACTCTATCACTCCCTCTCTTTACACTCTATCACTCCTCTCTATATACTCTATCACTCCCTCTCTATATACTCTATCACTCCATCTCTTTACACTCTATCACTCCCTCTCTATATACTCTATCACTCCCTCTCTTTACACTCTATCACTCCCCTCTATATACTCTATCACTCCTCTCTATATACTCTATCACTCCCTCTCTATACACTCTATCACTCCCTCTCTATATACTCTATCACTCCCTCTCTTTACACTCTATCACTCCCTCTCTATATACTCTATCACTCCCTCTCTATATACTCTATCACTCCATCTCTTTACACTCTATCACTCCCTCTCTATATACTCTATCACTCCCTCTCTATATACTCTATCACTCCATCTCTTTACACTCTATCACTCCCTCTCTATATACTCTATCACTCCATCTCTTTACACTCTATCACTCCATCTCTTTACACTCTATCACTCCCTCTCTATATACTCTATCACTCCCTCTCTATATACTCTATCACTCCCTCTCTTTACACTCTATCACTCCCTCTCTTTAAACTCTATCACTCCCTCTCTATATACTCTATCACTCCCTCTCTATATACTCTATCACTCCCTCTCTATATACTCTATCACTCTCTCTCTATATACTCTATCACTCCCTCTCTTTACACTCTATCACTCCCTCTCTATATACTCTATCACTCCCTCTCTATACACTCTATCACTCCCTCTCTATATACTCTATCACTCCCTCTCTATATACTCTATCACTCCCTCTCTATATACTCTATCACTCCCTCTCTATACACTCTATCACTCCCTCTCTATATACTCTATCACTCCCTCTCTATATACTCTATCACTCCCTCTCTTTACACTCTATCACTCCCTCTCTATATACTCTATCACTCCCTCTCTTTAAACTCTATCACTCCCTCTCTATATACTCTATCACTCCCTCTCTTTACACTCTATCACTCCTCTCTATATACTCTATCACTCCCTCTCTATATACTCTATCACTCCCTCTATATACTCTATCACTCCTCTCTATATACTCTATCACTCCCTCTCTATATACTCTATCACTCCCTCTCTTTAAACTCCATCACTCCCTCTCTATATACTCTATCACTCCCTCTCTATATACTCTATCACTCCCTCTCTATATACTCTATCACTCCCTCTCTATATACTCTATCACTCCCTCTCTATATACTATATCACTCCCTCTCTTTACACTCTATCACTCCCTCTATATATATTCTATCACTCCCTCTATATATACTCTATCACTCCCTCTCTATATACTCTATCACTCCCTCTCTATATACTCTATCACTCCCTCTCTTTACACTCTATCACTCCCTCTATATATACTCTATCACTCCCTCTCTATATACTCTATCACTCCCTCTCTTTACACTCTATCACTCCCTCTCTATATACTCTATCACTCCCTCTCTTTACACTCTATCACTCCCTCTCTATATACTCTATCACTCCCTCTCTATATACTCTATCACTCTCTCTCTATATACTCTATCACTCCCTCTCTTTACACTCTATCACTCCCTCTCTATATACTCTATCACTCCCTCTCTTTACACTCTATCACTCCCTCTCTATATACTCTATCACTCCCTCTATATATACTATATCACTCCCTCTCTTTACACTCTATCACTCCCTCTCTATATACTCTATCACTCCCTCTATATATACTATATCACTCCCTCTCTATACACTCTATCACTCCCTCTCTATACACTCTATCACTCCTCTCTATATACTCTATCACTCCCTCTCTATATACTCTATCACTCCCTCTCTATATACTCTATCACTCCCTCTCTTTACACTCTATCACTCCCTCTATATATACTCTATCACTCCCTCTCTATATACTCTATCACTCCCTCTCTTTACACTCTATCACTCCCTCTCTATATACTCTATCACTCCCTCTCTTTACACTCTATCACTCCCTCTCTATATACTCTATCACTCCCTCTATATACTATATCACTCCCTCTCTTTACACTCTATCACTCCCTCTCTATATACTCTATCACTCCCTCTATATATACTATATCACTCCCTCTCTATACACTCTATCACTCCCTCTCTATACACTCTATCACTCCCTCTCTATATACTCTATCACTCCCTCTCTATATACTCTATCACTCCCTCTCTATATACTCTATCACTCCCTCTCTTTACACTCTATCACTCCCTCTATATATACTCTATCACTCCCTCTCTATATACTCTATCACTCCCTCTCTATATACTCTATCACTCCCTCTCTTTACACTCTATCACTCCCTCTCTATATACTCTATCACTCCCTCTCTATATACTCTATCACTCCCTCTCTTTACACTCTATCACTCCCTCTCTATATACTCTATCACTCCCTCTCTTTACACTCTATCACTCCCTCTCTATATACTCTATCACTCCTCTATATATACTATATCACTCCTCTCTTTACACTCTATCACTCCCTCTCTATATACTCTATCACTCCCTCTCTATATACTCTATCACTCCCTCTCTATATACTCTATCACTCCCTCTCTTTACACTCTATCACTCCCTCTATATATACTCTATCACTCCCTCTCTATATACTCTATCACTCCCTCTCTTTACACTCTATCACTCCCTCTCTATATACTCTATCACTCCCTCTCTATATACTCTATCACTCCCTCTCTTTATACTCTATCACTCCCTCTCTATATACTCTATCACTCCCTCTCTATATACTCTATCACTCCCTCTCTATATACTCTATCACTCCCTCTCTTTACACTCTATCACTCCCTCTCTATATACTCTATCACTCCCTCTCTTTACACTCTATCACTCCCTCTCTATATACTCTATCACTCCCTCTATATATACTATATCACTCCCTCTCTTTACACTCTATCACTCCCTCTCTATATACTCTATCACTCCCTCTATATATACTATATCACTCCCTCTCTATACACTCTATCACTCCCTCTCTATACACTCTATCACTCCCTCTCTATATACTCTATCACTCCCTCTCTATATACTCTATCACTCCCTCTCTATATACTCTATCACTCCCTCTCTTTACACTCTATCACTCCCTCTATATACTCTATCACTCCCTCTCTATATACTCTATCACTCCCTCTCTTTACACTCTATCACTCCCTCTCTATATACTCTATCACTCCCTCTCTTTACACTCTATCACTCCCTCTCTATATACTCTATCACTCCCTCTATATATACTATATCACTCCCTCTCTTTACACTCTATCACTCCCTCTCTATATACTCTATCACTCCCTCTATATATACTATATCACTCCCTCTCTATACACTCTATCACTCCCTCTCTATACACTCTATCACTCCCTCTCTATATACTCTATCACTCCCTCTCTATATACTCTATCACTCCCTCTCTATATACTCTATCACTCCCTCTCTTTACACTCTATCACTCCCTCTATATATACTCTATCACTCCCTCTCTATATACTCTATCACTCCCTCTCTTTACACTCTATCACTCCCTCTCTATATACTCTATCACTCCCTCTCTTTACACTCTATCACTCCCTCTCTATATACTCTATCACTCCCTCTATATATACTATATCACTCCCTCTCTATACACTCTATCACTCCCTCTCTATACACTCTATCACTCCCTCTCTATATACTCTATCACTCCCTCTCTATATACTCTATCACTCCCTCTCTATATACTCTATCACTCCCTCTCTTTACACTCTATCACTCCCTCTATATATACTCTATCACTCCCTCTCTATATACTCTATCACTCCCTCTCTTTACACTCTATCACTCCCTCTCTATATACTCTATCACTCCCTCTCTTTACACTCTATCACTCCCTCTCTATATACTCTATCACTCCCTCTCTTTAAACTCTATCACTCCCTCTCTATATACTCTATCACTCCCTCTCTATATACTCTATCACTCCCTCTCTTTACACTCTATCACTCCCTCTCTATATACTCTATCACTCCCTCTCTATATACTCTATCACTCCCTCTCTATATACTCTATCACTCCCTCTCTTTACACTCTATCACTCCCTCTCTATATACTCTATCACTCCCTCTCTATATACTCTATCACTCCCTCTCTATATACTCTATCACTCCCTCTCTTTACACTCTATCACTCCCTCTCTATATACTCTATCACTCCCTCTCTTTAAACTCTATCACTCCCTCTCTATATACTCTATCACTCCCTCTCTATACACTCTATCACTCCCTCTCTATATACTCTATCACTCCCTCTCTTTACACTCTATCACTCCCTCTCTATATACTCTATCACTCCCTCTCTTTACACTCTATCACTCCCTCTCTATATACTCTATCACTCCCTCTCTATATACTCTATCACTCTCTCTATATACTCTATCACTCCCTCTCTTTACACTCTATCACTCCCTCTCTATATACTCTATCACTCCCTCTCTTTACACTCTATCACTCCCTCTCTATATACTCTATCACTCCCTCTCTATACACTCTATCACTCCCTCTATATATACTCTATCACTCCCTCTCTATATACTCTATCACTCCCTCTCTATATACTCTATCACTCCCTCTCTATATACTCTATCACTCCCTCTCTATATACTCTATCACTCCCTCTCTTTACACTCTATCACCCTCTCTATATACTCTATCACTCCCCTCTTTACACTCTATCACTCTATACTCTATCACTCCCTCTCTATATACTCTATCACTCTCTCTCTATATACTCTATCACTCCCTCTCTTTACTCTATCACTCCCCTCTCTATATACTCTATCACTCCCTCTCTTTACACTCTATCACTCCCTCTATATATACTCTATCACTCCCTCTCTATACACTCTATCACTCCCCTCTATATATACTCTATCACTCCCTCTCTATATACTCTATCACTCCCTCTCTATATACTCTATCACTCCCTCTCTTTACACTCTATCACCCCCCTCTATATACTCTATCACTCCCTCTCTTTACACTCTATCACTCCCTCTCTATATACTCTATCACTCCCTCTCTATATACTATATCACTCTCTCTCTATACTCTATCACTCCCTCTCTTTACACTCTATCACTCCCCTCTCTATATACTCTATCACTCCCTCTCTATACACTCTATCACTCCCTCTCTATATACTCTATCACTCCCCTCTCTTTACACTCTATCACTCCCTCTCTATATACTCTATCACTCCCTCTCTTTACACTCTATCACTCCCTCTCTATATACTCTATCACTCCCTCTCTATACACTCTATCACTCCCTCTCTATATACTCTATCACTCCCTCTCTTTACACTCTATCACTCCCTCTCTATATACTCTATCACTCCCTCTCTATATACTCTATCACTCCATCTCTTTACACTCTATCACTCCCTCTCTATATACTCTATCACTCCCTCTCTTTACACTCTATCACTCCCTCTCTATATACTCTATCACTCCCTCTCTATATACTCTATCACTCCCTCTCTATACACTCTATCACTCCCTCTCTATATACTCTATCACTCCCTCTCTTTACACTCTATCACTCCCTCTCTATATACTCTATCACTCCCTCTCTATATACTCTATCACTCCCTCTCTATATACTCTATCACTCCCTCTCTTTAAACTCTATCACTCCCTCTATATATACTCTATCACTCCCTCTCTATACACTCTATCACTCCCTCTCTATATACTCTATCACTCCTCTCTTTACACTCTATCACTCCTCTCTATATACTCTATCACTCCATCTCTTTACACTCTATCACTCCCTCTCTATATACTCTATCACTCCCTCTCTATATACTCTATCACTCCCTCTCTTTACACTCTATCACTCCCTCTCTATATACTCTATCACTCCCTCTCTATACACTCTATCACTCCCTCTCTATATACTCTATCACTCCCTCTCTTTACACTCTATCACTCCCTCTCTATATACTCTATCACTCCCTCTCTATATACTCTATCACTCCATCTCTTTACACTCTATCACTCCCTCTCTATATACTCTATCACTCCCTCTCTTTACACTCTATCACTCCCTCTCTATATACTCTATCACTCCCTCTCTTTACACTCTATCACTCCCTCTCTATATACTCTATCACTCCCTCTCTTTACACTCTATCACTCCCTCTCTATATACTCTATCACTCCCTCTCTATACACTCTATCACTCCCTCTCTATATACTCTATCACTCCCTCTCTTTACACTCTATCACTCCCTCTCTATATACTCTATCACTCCCTCTCTATATACTCTATCACTCCATCTCTTTACACTCTATCACTCCCTCTCTATATACTCTATCACTCCCTCTCTTTACACTCTATCACTCCCTCTCTATATACTCTATCACTCCCTCTCTATATACTCTATCACTCCATCTCTTTACACTCTATCACTCCCTCTCTATATACTCTATCACTCCCTCTCTTTACACTCTATCACTCCCTCTCTATATACTCTATCACTCCCTCTCTATATACTCTATCACTCCATCTCTTTACACTCTATCACTCCCTCTCTATATACTCTATCACTCCCTCTCTATATACTCTATCACTCCCTCTCTTTACACTCTATCACTCCCTCTCTATATACTCTATCACTCCCTCTCTATACACTCTATCACTCCCTCTCTATATACTCTATCACTCCCTCTCTTTACACTCTATCACTCCCTCTCTATATACTCTATCACTCCCTCTCTATATACTCTATCACTCCATCTCTTTACACTCTATCACTCCCTCTCTATATACTCTATCACTCCCTCTCTTTACACTCTATCACTCCCTCTCTATATACTCTATCACTCCCTCTCTATATACTCTATCACTCCCTCTCTATACACTCTATCACTCCCTCTCTATATACTCTATCACTCCCTCTCTTTACACTCTATCACTCCCTCTCTATATACTCTATCACTCCATCTCTTTACACTCTATCACTCCCTCTCTATATACTCTATCACTCCCTCTCTATATACTCTATCACTCCCTCTCTATATACTCTATCACTCCCTCTCTTTACACTCTATCACTCCCTCTCTTTAAACTCTATCACTCCCTCTCTATATACTCTATCACTCCCTCTCTATATACTCTATCACTCCCTCTCTATATACTCTATCACTCTCTCTCTATATACTCTATCACTCCCTCTCTTTACACTCTATCACTCCCTCTCTATATACTCTATCACTCCCTCTCTATACACTCTATCACTCCCTCTCTATATACTCTATCACTCCCTCTCTATATACTCTATCACTCCCTCTCTATATACTCTATCACTCCCTCTCTATACACTCTATCACTCCCTCTCTATATACTCTATCACTCCCTCTCTATACACTCTATCACTCCCTCTCTTTACACTCTATCACTCCCTCTCTATATACTCTATCACTCCCTCTCTTTACACTCTATCACTCCCTCTCTATATACTCTATCACTCCCTCTCTTTAAACTCTATCACTCCCTCTCTATATACTCTATCACTCCCTCTCTATATACTCTATCACTCCCTCTCTTTACACTCTATCACTCCCTCTCTATATACTCTATCACTCCCTCTCTATATACTCTATCACTCCCTCTCTATATACTCTATCACTCCCTCTCTATATACTCTATCACTCCCTCTCTATATACTCTATCACTCCCTCTCTTTAAACTCCATCACTCCCTCTCTATATACTCTATCACTCCCTCTCTTTACACTCTATCACTCCCTCTCTTTAAACTCTATCACTCCCTCTCTATATACTCTATCACTCCCTCTCTATATACTCTATCACTCCCTCTCTATATACTCTATCACTCCCTCTCTATATACTATATCACTCCCTCTCTTTACACTCTATCACTCCCTCTATATATATTCTATCACTCCCTCTATATATACTCTATCACTCCCTCTCTATATACTCTATCACTCTCTCTATATATACTCTATCACTCCCTCTATATATACGCTATCACTCCCTCTCTATATACTATCACTCCCTCTCTATATACTATCACTCCCTCTATATATACGCTATCACTCCCTCTCTATATACTCTATCACTCCCTCTCTATATACTATATCACTCCCTCTCTTTACACTCTATCACTCCCTCTATATATATTCTATCACTCCCTCTATATATACGCTATCACTCCCTCTCTATATACTATCACTCCCTCTCTATATACTATCACTCCCTCTATATATACGCTATCACTCCCTCTCTATATACTCTATCACTCTCTCTCTATATACTCTATCACTCCCTCTATATATACGCTATCACTCCCTCTCTATATACTATCACTCCCTCTCTATATACTATCACTCCCTCTATATATACGCTATCACTCCCTCTCTAAATACTATCACTCCCTCTATATATACGCTATCACTCCCTCTCTAAATACTATCACTCCCTCTATATATACGCTATCACTCCCTCTCTAAATACTATCACTCCCTCTATATATACGCTATCACTCCCTCTATATATACGCTATCACTCCCTCTCTAAATACTATCACTCCCTCTATATATACGCTATCACTCCCTCTCTAAATACTATCACTCCCTCTATATATACGCTATCACTCCCTCTATATATACGCTATCACTCCCTCACTTTTCTACTCTCTCTCTCTCTCCCCTCTGTAGGTCCTCTGGAGGCTGTAGACTCGATTAATAGCAGGGTGATGGAGGGGAAAGGGGAGCGAGAGAAGAAAGGGAGTATAGAGGAAGAGGAGGAGAAGAGGATGGGCCTGCACCACAAAACTCTAGCTCTTAGGCACAGACAAGGCAGCCAAGCCATCCACAGTCTGTCTCAACCCCACAGATACACCCATCCACAGTCTGTCTCAACCCCACAGATACACCCATCCACAGTCTGTCTCAACCCATAACAAAGTGCCTAGCTAGCTCCCATCTCCCAGCACCCCTACCATCTCTCAGCACCCCTACCATCTCCCAGCACCCCTACTATCTCCCAGCACCCCTACCATCTCCCAGCACCCCTACCATCTCCCAGCACCCCTACCATCTCCCAGCACCCCTACCATCTCCCAGCACCCTTACCATCTCCCAGCACCCCTACCATCTCCCAGCACCCCTACCATCTCCCAGCACCCCTACCATCTCCCAGCACCCTTACCATCTCCCAGCACCCCTACCATCTCCCAGCACCCCTACCATCTCCCAGCACCCCTACTATCTCCCAGCACCCCTACCATCTCCCAGCACCCTTACCATCTCCCAGCACCCCTACCATCTCCCAGCACCCATACCATCTCCTAGCACCCCTACCATCTCCCAGCACCCCTACCATCTCCCAGCACCCCTACCATCTCCCAGCACCCCTACCATCTCCCAGCACCCCTACCAACTCCCAGCACCCATAGAGACACACGCTCTTCCATTCCTATTTCTACCTGTGTGTGTTTAACAATATGCAATAATGGACATTAGAATTCTGTCAGTCCCTCTGGACAATGAGATTCACTGACTGCACGGCTGCTAATACTGATTCTGCTTTGCATTTACAGTAAAGCATTGACAATAAACTCAACATAAAACATATCCACAATGCTGATACAACTCAATTCAGAAAGCAAATAATGCTATTTACTAACAAATAAATGGAAGCCCATTCACCAGTCCATCACTGGGGCTGAGTTCCCTGCCATACAGGACCTCTACACCAGGCGGTGTCAGAGGAAGGCCCTAAATATTGTCAAAGACTCCAGCCACCCAAGTCATGGACTGTTCTTTCTGCTACTGCACAGCAAGCAGTACCGATGCACCAAGTCTGGAACCAACAGGACCCTGAACAGCTTCTACCCCCAAGTAAATCTGCTAAATAGTTTGTCTGGGTAGCTATTGGTAAACTATTTAATTATCTGGATAGACCCATTTTGCACTAACTCTTTTGACTCACATACACTGCTGTTATTGTTTATCCTGTTGCCTAGTCACTTCATCCACTACCTCAGTTACCTCATACCCCTGCACATGGACTCGGTACTGGTACCCCGTCTATATAGTTACTATGACACATTGTGGATTTATTCCTTGTGTTATTTTGAAATGTTTCTATCATTTCTATTGTTTCTCTCTGCATTGTTGGGAAGGGCTCGTAGGTACGCATTTCACTGTTAGTTTACACATGTTGTTTACCAGGCATGTTTATTGTATTTATTATTTATTTATTATTATGAACAAGTTCTCATTTACAACAGTGACCTGGCCAAGATAAAGCATAGCAGTTTGAACAGACAACAACACAGAGTTACACATGGAGTAAACAATAAACAATAAACAAGTCAATAACATAGTAGAAAAATAAAAACAATTAAAAATAATCTATATACATTGTGTGCAAACGGCATGTGGAGGTAGGCAAATAATTACAATTTAGCAGATTAACACTGGAGTGATAATTGATCAGATGGTCATGTACAGGTAGAGATACTGGTGTGCAAAAGAGCAGAAAAGTAAATAAATAAAAACAGTATGGGGATGAGGTAGGTAAATTGGGTGGGCTATTTACCGATGGACTATGTACAGCTGCAGCGATCGGTTAGCTGCTCAGATAGCAGATGTTTAAAGTTGGGGAGGGAGATAAAAGTATCCAACTTCAATGATTTTTGCAATTCATTCCAGTCACAGGCAGCAGAGAACTGGAAGGAAAGGCGGCCAAATGTGGTGTTGGCTTCAGGGATGATCAGTGAGATACACCTGCTGGAGCACGTGCTACGGGTGGGTGTTGCCATCGTGACCAGTGAACTGAGATAAGGCGGAGCTTTACCTAGCATGGACTTGTAGATGACCTGGAGCCAGTGGGTCTGGCAACGAATATGTAGCGAGGGCCAGCTGACTAGAGCAGTAACAAAAGTAACAAAATGGATGGCACTGTGATAAACTGCATCCAGTTTGCTGAGTAGAGTATTGGAAGCTATTTTGCAGATGACATCCCCGAAGTCGAGGATCAGTAGGATAGTCAGTTTTACTAGGGTAAGTTTGGCGGCGTGAGTGAAGGAGGCTTTGTTTTGCGAAATAGAAAGCCGATTCTAGATTTGATTTTGGATTGGAGATGTTTGATATGAATCTGGAAGGAGAGTTTACAGTCTAGCCAGACACCTAGGTACTTATAAATGTCCACATATTCTAGGTTGGAACCATCCAGGGTGATGATGCTAGTTGGGCGGGCGGGTGCAGGCTGCAAACGGTTGAAAAGCATGCATTTGGTTTTACTAGCGTTTAAGAGCAGTTGGAGGCCACGGAAGGAGTGTTGTATGGCATTGAAGCTCGTTTGGAAGTTAGATAGCACAGTGTCCAAGGAAGGGCCAGAAGTATACAGAATGGTGTCGTCTGTGTAGAGGTGGATCAGGGAAACGCCCGCAGCAAGAGCAACATCATTGATATATACAGAGAAAAGAGTCGCCCTGAGTATTGAACCCTGTGGCACCCCCATAGAGACTGCCAGAGGACCAGACAACATGCCCTCCGATTTGACACACTGAACTCTGTCTGCAAAGTAGTTGGTGAACCAGGCAAGGCAGTCATTAGAAAAACCGAGGCTACTGAGTCTGCCGATAAGAATATGGTGATTGACAGAGTCGAAAGCCTTGGCCAGGTCGATGAAGACGGCTGCACAGTACTGTCTTTTATCGATGGCGGTTATGATATCGTTTAGTAACTTGAGCGTGGCTGAGGTGCACCTGTGACTGGTTCGGAAACCAGATTGCACAGCGGAGAAGGTACAGTGGGATTCGAGATGGTCAGTGATCTGTTTGTGGACTTGGCTTTCGAAGACCTTAGATAGGCAGGGCAGGATGGATATAGGTCTGTAACAGTTTGGGTCCAGGGTGTCTCCCCCTTTGAAGAGGGGGATGACCGCGGCAGCTTTCCAGTCCTTGGGGATCTCAGACGATATGAAAGAGAGGTTGAACAGGCTGGTAATAGGGGTTGCGAAAATGGCGGCGGATAGTTTCAGAAATAGAGGGTCCAGATTGTCAAGCCCAGCTGATTTGTACAGGTCCAGGTTTTGCAGCTCTTTCAGAACATCTGCTATCTGGATTTGGGTAAAGGAGAAGTTGGGGAGGCTTGGGCGAGTAGCTGCACGGGGGGGGGGCTGTTGGCCGAGGTTGGAATAGCCAGGAGGAAGGCATGGCCAGCCATTGAGAAATGCTTGTTGAAGTTTTCGATTATCATGGATTTATCGGTGGTGACCGTGTTACCTAGCCTCAGTGCAGTGGGCAGCTGGGAGGAGGTGCTATTGTTCTCCATGGACTTTACAGTGTCCCAGAACGTTTTGGAGTTAGAGCTACAGGATGCAAATTTCTGCTTGAAAAAGCTGGCCTTTGCTTTCCTGACTGACTGCGTGTATTGGTTCCTGACTTCCCTGAACAGTTGCATATCGCGGGGACTATTCAATGCTATTGCAGTCCGCCACAGGATGTTTTTGTGCTGGTCGAGGATAGTCAGGTCTGGAGTGAACCAGGTGCTATATCTGTTCTTAGTTCTGCACGGAGCATGCTAATCTAAGATGGTGAGGAAGTTACTTTTAAAGAATGACCAGGCATCCTCAACTGATGGGATGAGGTCAATATCCTTCCAGGATACCCGGGCCAGGACGATTAGAAAGGCCTGCTCGCAGAAGTGTTTTAGGGAGCGTTTGACAGTGATTAGGGGTGGTCGTTTGACTGCGGACCCGTAGAGGATACAGGCAATGAGGCAGTGATAGCTGAGATCCTGATTGAAGACAGCGGAGGTGTATTTGGAGGGCCAGTTGGTCAGGATAACGTCTATGAGGGTGCCCTTGTTTACAGATTTAGGGTTGTACCTGGTGGGTGAGACAACAACAGTGAATCAGCTAACACA